>NW_026690868.1:2794744-2976711 GCF_020826845.1 Diceros bicornis minor
TTATTCATGTGTGGTGTAAGTAATTATGATTGTGTTCAATCCACCTCAGTAATTCCCGTGTCCCACTCAATCACCTCCTCAGATAAAGACAATTCTTGACCACGTGGAGCATGTTGGGAATATTCTCCTACTTTCACCTTAAGTCCAAGACCTTCGGGAAAATTCCAAAAGTTGAGAATGGTTTACTCTGAATCTGATTTTCCTTCATCAGCCAAATTCACTGAGTCACCAGCAGGATTGTTAAATTCTATCTTCCTCATAAGGGGGTGCAGCTAAAAGAGACACATCATCCTGTGGTAAAGTGGGCCCGGGTGTTAAAGAGAAAACCCTGAATTGGGGACAGCCTTTCATTGTCTGTAATCCTTGCTTCATAATGTAACTTTATTACAAGTATCCAATGAAGTAAAGCAAATGAAATCATATGGAGAATTAAAATATCATAACGTTTCTAAAATATCTGTTAGTTTCAAGAGAAAAAGCCTAAAGACAAGAATATCAAGACGATCAGTGGTGATAGGATTCAGACAAATCTCGAGTACAAGGTACAATCTAGCCACCCTCATGCATTCTCTGAATTTTCCCAGACCATCAATCTGCAAAATGATGTTAGCAATACCTAAATTTGTTGCAGAATTAAATGAGATCATTTATGTAAAGTATTCACTATGATGTTCAGCACAAGATAGGCACATAAAGGGTAAGTTCTCTTCTTCTTGGCATTGAAGAGCTTCATTGGAGAAGGCAGGATAGTCCCTATTGAAAGGTTAGGCCGGCAGAATGTTGGGATCCTTTGTGACACAAAGCATTGATATTGACTCATAGCTTACTTCCTCGTTTCCACTAGAACCTTCTTGTAGATGACTTACTACCCAAGACTTGATTTACCTCCTAGAGAGTGAAACAAGTACAGAAACTCTTGTGCTTTTCTTGGAGAAAGAATCCTAACTGCTTGGTTTGAGCACCTGTGGAACCCCATAAGAAAGTCACTTTTACGAGTGTACATGTTGTTAAGGGGTAGAGACTTCACCTGCCAGGGACAATACCCCAGACATTTCCCACTTCCCATTGGCTGCCTTTCTGTATGTTGAAGAAGCATCTTGTGAAGGCTCCAGGCCACAGCATACACAGCATTTTACACACTGTAACTCCATTCAGTAATGGTTGTGTCAAAAATCTGCCAAGGCAACCATCCCAAGGAGGCATTGGGTGGACAAATCTCCAGTGTTTTACAGTCAGACTCAGAAATCGTGCAAGGAATAAAGGGGAACCACAACATTGTGAGGTAAACGTCTTCTGGATATTTGGAAGGGTTAACTCTCTGGATAAATTTTTCAAAGCCAGGGACCTCACTATGGTGGTGTGAAAAAATGAGAGTCCCATGGAATGAGTCAAGGATGAAATCTCTCACTGTGGATAAAATCCCACTGTGATGTCGTGACCCAGACTTTCTATATCACTAAATACTCCCAAGTAGAAAAGCTCAAGCTTATGAAAGAGTTGACATCACCATAAATGATAGCCACATTCCCTTCTGTTTCCTATAATTGCAAATCATATGGCCATGTCCTTGAGTAATATGACCTTTCAGTGACAGGGATCATTTCCACAAAGGCTGCACAGATTCAATTCCTGTAAATCTCTCCTCTCAAGTCTGAGAGAAACTCAACATCTTTCTTGTCTTCCAAGATGACCAGCCCCACCCAGCTCCAACTGAAATGAAGCAGCAAAGAGACCATGCCAATGGCTAGAGATGTGTGCCTGGGGGCCATCTAATAGAGAGATGGAAACTGCTCATCATCATTCAGGGTAAGATCAAAAGGACCATAGGTAAGCTAAAAGGAAAAGAAAATTGGAAGCAATATGAGGACGATGATTGGCAAAAATCAGAGTCTCAGTCCTGAAGGCTGTTCAGCAACACCTGGAGTGGTAGAAGGGGACAATTGCTCATTTCATTTTCTAATAATTTTCCACTCCCTGAAAGCTTTCTAGAAAATAAGATCAGTCAGTGTTCCAGGAAACTGCTTTCTCTCCTTCCCCCTCAACCTGCTCTCTACTCCAAAGAAAGGAAATGTCATACCCCATCAATGTCCTGTACACCTACCCTTTGAGATCATATCCTTTGAGAGATGCACAAACCCAGTGTCCTCCTCTCTTCCTTTTTAGGCACCTGAGAATGGCACCAAAGGATACATGGTTTCATCTCTCCCCATCCCACGCAGTCTTACCTGTGGAAATTTGTACAGTTCCAGCAGTGTTCCAATCTGGGCAGAAATTGCCCAGGTGGTTCCTGTAAGGACCGCTAGAGACTTGCTGTCTTTCCTGCAGTTGTAATTAGGGATGTCCTTGCCCAACTCTGAAAGCCAAATCAGGGACCTCTCCAATGTCCTCCGTTCACTGGGCAGGGCATTATAGAGATCAAATTCCAGAGACATGTTGGGCAAAATATGAGGGTTCCTGTTGATTTCCTCAATGGCAAAAACCAAGGACAGAACATACTAGTAGTTCTTGTACTGAAACCTACATAGAGGGATAGGGATCCTTAGGGAAAATACTCAAAATGACTTCCTTCAAATGCAATACAATGACTTTATTAAAATGAATTTACTATTGACTCGAATGTCTGTGGCAACAGATGGTTCTCCTGAAGCCTTAGAATTTATAACTAAAGGAAATCACTTGACTCCAGCTGTGGAACGTCCTTACTGAATTCCACACTCATGAAAGAAACTGGTTAAATACATAGAAGAAAGTACAATGAATGGAAAAACAGATCACATTCAGATTAGACTTGTAAATGGCTCTGTGGTTCAGGATCCAAAATGCTTGTTTATATGAGCACACCATTAAATCCTTCCTAGAAGAGCAACAATATTAGCATGAGATTGGACATAGCCCTGGGGAGGAAGAGTAATTGCAACTGAAAGATACGTGACAAGCATAGATGCATGACATGTGCACCTTGAGAATGGTGCAACAGAAGGCTGTCAATCAAATTGCCTAAGCCTCTGCCCCTTCAAACCTGTGTGTCTGCCACCATCAAAACCAGGAAACTAAGGTGAACTTCAGAGATCCAATGAAGGAAGAATCATCAACATGCAGGAACAATTGACAGAATCAAGAAGGACTGAAAGGACTAGAAACACTTAGAAATCTAAGAGAGAGAGCATTGTAAAGTTTAAAGAGCTTCTCATCCATTTCTTATTTTAAAAATATAAAATTAAAATTAATCGTTAACGGTACCTATTCCTGATAGCCCATATTGTCTTCATCTTTTCTACAGACTTTCTACACACAAATAATACCTAAGCCAAAGAAAATTCTCTGCATTTCTATTGCCTGGGATCTGTAATAACATCAAGAATAAAATAGAGCAGTCACTTGTATTTATTTCAAGTGTTCTATTATTTGAGGATTGATTAGTACCCTAGTTCATGCTCACTGCTTGTTAATGTTCCCCGTGTCCTTGTGAAGAATAGGTGTTCTTCACTTGTTGGGTATAGGGTTCGATGTGCATCCACTAAATCAAACTTGCTAATTTATTTTTCAAATACTCTATTATTAGATATATGTTATGGTTTGTCTCAGAGGAAAGTTTAAATTCTTCACTATGATGATATATTATTTCTCCTCTTGCTCTGCCTCCTTCTCCTATACTTCCTCCTCCTCCACCTTCTTTTTCTTCTTGTCTTCTCCTCCTTCTCCTTCTCCTTCTCTTCCTTCTCCTCCTTCCTTTCCTAGTTGAGGCTATATTATCTTCACATGACATCGTGTGTAGTATAACAACGACTATGTCTTCATGATCAGTTGAACTTATATAGCATTGGGGATTAACCACTTAATTCCTAATTATGCTTTTTTCCTCATCTGTTTTTTCTGATATTATTATAGCTACCCTGGGTTGATTTTTCATTGGTATTTTCCTAGCATATCTTTATATCTTCTATTATATTTTGAATTTCTAGTTTTCCATGTTTTTTAGTTTTCACATCTTCTAAACAAGATACAGCTAAATTTGTCATTGTCGCATCAAATTTAACTATCTGTATTTAAGTGGAGAATTTATTCCATTTACATTTGTTGTGATTATTTATATCCTTGTTTTGCTCCCACTATCTATATGTTTTCCTTCTATTTTTTCCACAAGTTTTGTTACGTTATTTCCCATTAAATTTTATTGATTTATACTTGTTTTCCATATTCTCTTGTATCTCCTCTATTTGGGTGAGAGTTATAGTCTCTACTTCTATTTTACCTCCAGCCCACATTGCCTGAAGCGGATATAGTTTCTTATCTCCTGAGAAATTTATAGACCCTTTAACTTTCAGTTTTACCCTCATGACTCACTTGTTTTTGTTGTACAGTATTTTATTTCTCTTTTTTCTTTACTCTCTCTCATCATCTCCATATCTACCTTATCTTTCATGTTTTCTAGTTCCTTGTCTTTCTATGCTGCATTCTGCTTCCTTCAGAATTCAAATTTAGTTTTCTATTCTCTCTTCTGTTGTAGAACTCATCTATGGAGTTTTAAAACTCAACATTTATTTATTTTTCATCTCTTAAAGTTCTATAAGGCCCTTTGACAAATATATCAGATCATTTCTAGAGTCTCCTGTTTGATTTTGTTATTCCATTTTATGTCTTTCCATTTTTTATACACAGTTATGTTATATCTTGAAGTTGGTAAATGTAATATTGGAGGTTTTAGTGTGTAAATCTATTGTTCTATTTTTAATTTGTTCATGATTTGATGACTCTTAGCGACTATGGCATGTATTCCTTATTTGTTTGATGAACATTGATCATGAGCTCATTTTTGTCTGATTTTAATGTGTACAGAATGTAAGGCTTTAGTTTAGATTCTTTCCTCCAGGGAAGAATGTCACTGGTTTCTGCTCACAGTCATGTGAGGTGACACCAAGCTAAGTGACTTTTTTGTTTGACTCTCAACTAATCTGTGACTCCCAGATTCATTCCCTCAAGTCACTGGTGACTCAAAGACAAATCCTTTAATTAGAGGATCGTACTGGCCTTAGACAACTGGGTGAATCCAAATTTGTCTGGTGCTTTCAATTTCCTTCTTCTTTCCTTTGAGATTTGGCTTACTTCATGTGAACTCAAGAATGCAATAACATTATATTTTATGGAAGATAGTGTTATGTGGAGGGAAACCCCTTAGAGGTATCTAGTCCTCCATACTCCTAGTATTTCATTCTCTTGGATACTCCTTTGGATTTCTTTCTTTTAATACAAATTCTTTCTTTAAGTTGAAAGGAAAATAAATTTTAAAATCAAACATGTGACCTTGGGAGCATAGAAATAACTTACACGCTATTCAACAAAATAAGTTTATGATATAGAAAATTTTATAGACCAGTAATGTATGTATGGATTAGGTACATTTAACTGAAACTGAGAACCTCTATTTAGAACATATTTAATCAAATTTTAGGAGAATCATTGAGAGGCACACTCCAGGAACATTCTGTTTCCGTGAGGTGCACACACACTACACATATACCTGATGGTCATGTGACAAGCCATGTTATGGCCAACTTTAGTTCAACTTAGTTCAGATGTTATATGATCAATTAAACTTGAAGAAGGGAGAGTGTCCAGAATGTCCAGAAGCCCCATGTGTTCCCAATGTTAGAGCATTAAATACTGAGAACAAGGAAGATTGGGGCAGGTGTTGTAGAAACAAGTTGCAATGTCTAAAGAGCAGAGAACAGCATCCACATTAAACTTTTTGCAGATTGTGTGAGACTTCTGAAAATAAAGCACTCCTTTCTGAGGAAAAATGAAGAACGTTTGTGTGTCAGTTGGGGCCTCCAAATGCTGAGGTGGAGTTAGGAGTACAAGAAGATTATTGTGGCATGACACCTGTGAAGAATAAAAGGATTGGGTAGGGACAGCCCTCACACTGAGACACGGATTTTACTGCCTCTGAAATAAAAAAATAAGAAATGTTTGGCACAGGAACTTCCAATCACAATGTGGATATGCTAGTCCTCCAGCACCACTCGAGACCTACTGAATCAGAATGTCTTGGGTGGGGTCCAGCAAACCTTCTGTGTTTTAACAAGCCCTCTAGATAATTCAGATCCATAATCAAGTTTGAGGATGACGAGTTTCAAAAAAAAGCACCATACCCAAGAAGTAAACACTGAAAAAGTAAAAAAATTGTCTAAGTACGTTGTGTTAATGTGATTTTTTAAAATGCAAAATACAAACTACTTTAAAGAATGTGCATAAAATTTAAAACCATCTTGAACCAAGAGCTTAATCTATACCTAGAGACAATGAATTTGAGGAAAAAGAAAAGAAGTAAAATACTAATTAATTTTTCATCCAACATTAAGGAGTCAGTGAGGCAAGACTTCAGATTCTGGGTTCTTCTTATTTCTCAAATTAAAAACATTGTAAAATAGGGGCCAGCCTGGTGGCATAGTGGTTAAGTTTGCACACGCTGCTGGTGGCCTAGGGTTTGTGGGTTCAGATTCCGGGTGCGGACTTATGCACTGCTCATCAAGCCATGCTGTGGTGGTGTCCTATGTAAAGTAGAGGAAGATGGGCATGGATGTTAACCCAGGGCCAATTTTCCTCAACAACAACAACAAAAAAAATATTTCTAAAATAAAATGTGAAAAAGATGTATATATCCAACATGGTGGAGAAAAGTTTAATAAGGAAAATTACTTTAAATGGAGCAAAACTAGGAAAAAAGAAAAAAGCAAAGTACGAAATTTAAAAGTAGAACCACAGAGATAATGCTACATATATTCATTATAGAATACTGAAGTTACTTTAATCATTTTTTCAATATTGAATGTTACTCAACATTCCACGAAGACACAGGAAAATAACACTGACACAGATGCTGAAAGAAAGGGGATTGTCACTGATATTCCATACATGTGCTCACAAATTAAAGGAACAACTAATATGAAACATTTATATATGAAGGTGTATAATGGTACACATATCTGAAGGCAAAATATTTAGGGAATAAAAGGTGGGTAGCAGTCAGAAAGTATATGTTCAATCATATATTTAAAAAAAAGGATTTTAAAAATATGAAGTAAAGTGAACCTAACTACAACCATAGAAAGAGTATTCAACTAACTTCTAAGTCTTCGTCCAAAAACAGTCACTATAGGAATCGTACATATTTTTAAACTTGATCTATCATTAAATATTTTTGGATACACACATATACAGACACACATGTGCCTGCATATAAATCTCAAACTTCCTACTCCAAAGCAAAGAAAGCATATTATTATAACATTAGGTCCTATCCTCATCCAGCAAGCAATTTCTACATAGTAATCAATTCCTGAAGCCACCAGAAGAGAGATACATGGGCAACCACAGAAATTCTGACTCAGTAGCTCATCAGAGGAACAGGCAGATTTGAAGTCCAGTTCCTTAAACAACTTGCACGCAAAAATGTTCATTAACTGCCAACATATCTTAAACAAATCAGACAATTTATAAGCCACTAATCACTCTCATGAATAACTCTTTGGTCAAACAGGAAATCAAAACAATGATTAGAAAGGAATAGCAAGGAACCCTGGAGAGAGACGAGAGAGAAAGGAAGAAGAGAAGAAAACTGTCTGTTCTGAGAGAAAATATCTGAGCATTAAATATCTTGAATAGTAAATAAAAAGGAAAGCGAGTGAATTAAACTCTCAAAACAAGGAGAAGGGAGAAAGAAAACATAAAAAAATAATTTAGAAAAAGAGATAGAAGCAGAAATAAGAGTATAAAACAAATATAAAATAAGTCCAGAGGAAAAGTAATCAGTCACTCTGATTCTTTGGGAAACTCAATAAAATACGCATCATTCAGACAAGTCTGATAAAGAAAAACTGTTTGAGGAAGACAAACATCAACAACATTAGGTGAGAAAATGGGACCAGGAGCGAAGTCAGAGAGAATGTTGTGCATCTGCACATGGAGATGCCTTTTGGGATCTCAATGATAAAGCTGCTTTTTAAATGAAACTGGAATTACTCAAACTGGCTCAAATAGAAAATTATACAAATGTTCTTTATGGTTTCAAGAGAGTTTTTAGGAAAGAAAATTCCAAATATATGGTGGGTTAGATGTGTTTACAGATGAATTGTTTCTAAAACTTAAGAATAGATGTTTACTCTACCGGGAAACTTCCAGAATATAGAATCAGAAGATATATCTCTATTAATTATGAAGTTAACGTGAGCCTGTTACCAGCACCAAAAAGAAAATGTGAGCAAGGAATCATCTTAAACAGACTATTAGAAAATTAGATAATTTTTTAATATCTTCACTTTTAATGTCCTCACCTTTCTGCCAGGAAAAAAACACAATATGCTCATGAAGTATATAAAGCATTTGATAAAATTTAGGATCCACTTCTCTAAAACACATTCTTTTTGGAGGACACTTCCTTAACATGCTTTTGTAAAAATAACTAACACCAAAAAAAAGCGCTCTCGAGCCCTTGCTTAAAACAAAGACAATAAGTCACAACTACAGACGGGTGAGGGACAGGCACACAGGGTCACTCCCACCCAGGGGCTCCTCTGTACAGGCTGGGATTCTCCCCCCAACAGATCTGAAGGTAGAACACTATGCAGCGGCAGCTGAGGCAGGAGGAAGGGCAGAGATGGTGGAGTATGTTGGTGGAAAGTGCTGTCTCACTAAGCTTCTAGCCCTGAAAATTGAACACTGAAAGGAAGAAAACTGGAAAATATAAAAACACTGTTCTCTCCTTTGAAGGAAGCAAGAAAGTCAGCGGGAAGAGACAGAGATAATAATGGACAGTTCTGGGAAGGTGGGGATGCCGGGGAAAGACAGGACAGGTGATGCAGAGCGCCCTGGTCTATCCGTCCACAGATCCCATAGGCATCATTCATCATAATAATCAAGCAGAATATAAATAAAGGTTCACTTACCTCTGCAAAGTGACATCCTTTTTAGGCTTCTTGATCCCTCTGTGTAAGAAATAAGTATAAAGGGGGAAAACCCACAAATAACCACATCTCCATCCTTGTATGCACTGGGTTCCATTCTCAAAAAGCAGTCAGGATAAGCCAAAGGACACACAAATAGAGGAAACTGCAGCAACAGGAAGAAGAAAATCAAAAGGAACTTCTTAGAAGCCTCTGCAAAGCCCTGCTTCTGCTTGAGGTGTCAGGCAGCAGAAGCAGAGGTGGAACATGCAGCCTAAGGAGATATCTACACATGTCACCTATAGTAACACAGACACAAATGCACACATGTGTATATGTTGTTTTTGTGGACTAGAAAAGCAATTCTAATGCCCCCCGATGCCTTTCAGCAGTCTCTTCCTCTCCCCTGGTGAGATCCAGACCCCTCTCTGCCCCGGGTCTCTGCATCTGAGGTCCTGTGTCCAGGTGAAAAACACCAGTTGGAAAACATGTTTGAGGAACATCCTCTCCAGCCTTAGGCACTATGATTTCACCCACGTCTCTGGATAGCAAGGCTCCAGGGACCACCTCCTCTTGGGCAGATGGGGTCACAAGCCTTTGTCAACAAGCCATCCACATGAATGCCATTTGCGATGCTGCAAAATAACTGCATCAGAGGATGTGATATCAAATATAAGGTGAAAGACTCAGAAAGTATCCATGTCAGTCAGGGCTCAGCCAAGAACATTCCAGCATCTCTCCCTCCAAAGTCCAAGATAGGGAGGGAGAGCTTGATACACCCAGGGCCCAGGACAGCCACAGGACATTCCATGTGGGACGCATACAGGGCTGCACACCAATCATGAGTGCAGAAACACCATAAGCACATGAATCCCTGCCTGGGGAAGCAACAGTCAGGCTGAATTCAGAAAATTCCAAATCCATAGCTCAAGATCAATGCAGAAATAAAGCTACATTTTTGATTCTTAAAAATCTTCCTTCTTTCCTCTTCCTCAGTTCTTTTAAACTTGTTAATCCCAGGGATCAATATGTTGTGATGATCCACTTCCACACCTTCAGCATTAGTTTCCTCCACTATTTATGCTGTTGTGAGAACATGGGACTATGTGGGAATTTCCTTTATTTTTCATCGTAAAGTGGAGGATACAAGCTGGAAAACACCTATGTTCCCATCACCCCAAACATCAATGACAAGGGCCACAGCTATACATCTATCTGGCCCTGGAGCACAGTGCACTTTTATGGCAGGAAAATGATTCTTCTGTTTGATACTGTAATGTAGGGCACAGGATACATTTCCCAAAACCCACAGAATGTACAAGACAAAGAGTGAACCCTAACGTAAACTATAGTTCTCAGTTAATAATGTATCAATCTCCTACCTGAATTATAGCTAATATACCACGATAATGCAAGATGTTAATAATAATGGAAACTGTGCTTGTGTGCAGGGAGGAGGGAGTATATGGGGACTCTGTACTCTCATCTCAATTTTTCCATAAATCTAAAACAGCTCCAAAAACATAATATCTATTAATTATTTTGTTAGCCAATCTGGTACCTACTGGCCATATGTCATTATTGAGCATTTAAAGTATGGTTAGTCCAAATTGAGATATGTTATGAGTGTAAAATATGCATGGATTTAAAAAAAAACTTTGTATGAAAAAAGTGAATAGAGAAGATCTCAATAATAACATTTATACTGATCATATATTGAGATCATAATACTTCTTGACATACTGGGTTAAGTAAAATATATTCTTAATATAAAAATATTAAAGTTACATGACTACTGAGTTGGGAATTGCAAAATGCATGCAATACTAACAGACATGAGACTCTGGCTGAGGCAAGGGCTTCCAGGTTTTACAACCACCACATAAACTTATGGCTTCCCACACTGAAACCCACCTCCTCTGACTTGAGACAAGGCTACTGTTAATTTTTTGAGTTGGTCCCCGCAAAAGGTAGAAATATGTACAGAAACATGTATAGTGAACAGAAATGCTACTGATTTTTATGTTGATTTTGTATCTTTTACTGAATTCATTGATTAGTTCTTACTTTTTTGGAAAAAAACGTCATGACATCATCTGCAAATTGAGACCATTTTAATTTTACTTTTCATATTCAGATGTCTTTTATTTTCTTTTTCTTCCCTGATTACTCTGGCTAGATCTTCCAGTAATATGTCGAATTGGAGTGGTGAGTGTGGGCCCCTGACAATCTGTAAGAACCTGTTTTAACCCCAAGTCCACCTACCAGTCCATCTCAGGACAGAGTTTGACTTAATCAACCAAACAAAAATTCACAAGGGCTAGTCTCACCTCTCACCTTACCATACCAGGATTGGGCACTCAGACCCATTCAAACTACAGCTTAGTGGTCCCCAGGCCTTAAAGATCCCCTCCACAAAGTCCTTACATCAAGCCCATCACTCCAGTTTCCTGCCAACTGCTGGCACACACACATTCTACATTAAGATGGTACCACTTGCCACACAACTCACACTGGTGGGAGCCATGTTCCACTTCCCACTTGCAAGCCTGTGTTCACCTTCTGGTGCTGATCTTGGTCCACTTCCAGTGCACGTCTTGGTTCAATTCCGGTGCAGCCACAAGTGCTCCATTGAAGTCCTGACTCTGAACCAGCAGGAAGTCCAGCATCTAGTGCATCTGAAAGATGCTAGGACAACTGCTAACGTTTGAGATCCATGTTCACCCTACTTAGCCCCCTTGTCTGAACTCTGGCACACTCCTACCCTTAACCTCATGGTGACAAGTCAAGGGACTTTGTGGAGCCCCTCCAGGTTGGGCAACGGCTGGACCTGGGACTTTTGGGTCTCCGGAATGACCCAAAGCTGGATCCCTTGTAGGGTGGAGGAAGTGAGAATTTGGGGTCAGGGTTTCAATGTCTTTGAACAAGTCTAGCCTAATGCTATGTATCCCAATCGAATACATAGTGGGTTTTTTTGTTCTTTGTATGTGTAGATGTATTAGTTGTAGATGTATCATGTTGTCATGTCCTTTCTTGGCCCAGTCATGTTAAGTTTCCATTTAGATATTTAGGTACAAAGACATATTGCAACCCTCTCTTTGCATATTTACAGACAAAATTGCCTTATGAAATATCTATTTACAAACCATAGATAAGTATTTCCATACATCCTCTTCCTCAGACAAAAATAACATTGTGTGCTTGGCCAAGGGGCGTAGTGGTTAAGTTCCCGTGTTATGCTTTGGTGGCCTGAGGTTCACTGGTTCGGATTCCCGGCACAGGCCTCTACACCAGCAGACACTTAATGCACCACTCCTCAAGCCATTCTTGAGGAGTGGTGCATCCTACAGGCAAAAATTAGAGGAGAATTGGCTCAGATGTTATCTCAGGGGCAATCTTCCTCCCTAAGTGATGATGTGGATAACAATGTTGATGGAGAAGTAGATAACTGAAAATTCACTCTGGTCTTTGTCAAGTGCGTCTGGGTAAAGGGCACCTTGGAATCATAGGACTATAAAACTGAAAAACACTTTTCAAGCTCTCCATAATACAGATGAAGAAAGTCTAAAGAGGTTAAACTATTTGACCAAGATTAATTCCTGGAACTAGAGTGAGATCCACTAATTCTCAGTGGGTACATTGTCAAAACATGTCTAGCACTAAATAGCCAAGAGAGGGAAGTCTGTTGACTTCCAGGTAGAAATGGTTTTTGTTTTTGTTTTCTTTTTCACGTGTTTGTTTTCTCTCTCTTAGATGACTGCTTTGCCCTGACAAAGAATTTATCTGGTGTTCATGCTACACTTCAGAAGAGGAAAATGCTCCTGGAAAACATTATTGTGATTCAATGTAGCACCAGAGAGCCCAGTCATTTAAAAATGAGAATAGATAGAATAAGGTAAATAATATTAGAGAAGAAGAGAAAAATCTGTTATTTTAGTGAGAAATAACTTATACAATTTATAACTTTTAAATACGTTAGCTAGTGTGAAAAGATACTAGGTAACCATATGAAAAATATGTTTATATGAGCCAGAACTAGTTTAAACCTATAAGTAATTATTCTAGTCATAGGAGAAATGAAATATTTAAAATAATTGGATTTATGCAACAGGAAGCCATATGTAGTTATATAATTGAAAATTTATGTGGGATAAATGAAGAAGATTACAAAGATACACCAAAGGACCTAGAAGCTCTGAAGAAATGGAGAGATATACTACAATCATGAATGAAAAGAATATCCATTTTCCAAGCATCATTCAGATTCACTGTATTTAAAATCAACTTTTAAAATGATACAGTAATTGTTTTATAGACAATAAGATATCCCTTTGCAAAATAAAACATTGGACCATCGACTAACATTATTCACAAGGAAATCACTCCAAATGGATTATAAGGCTAAAATTAAAAGTAGAAATTCTCAGTGCATAACAGTGGTGGATGACAATACAGAAGAATATCCATGATCATAAAATTAGTGAAGTTATTCTTAATATATATTCTTAAAGATGTGTTGTTGAAAAGAGGGATGAGGAATATACAATGGACGATGGTATGGTGTCAGATTTTCTTTTAGAAACTGAATCTTGAGAGGAATATTTTAGTCTACAGTATTGGATAAAGAAATAGAAATCTGTGGTAATTAAACCTATAATGAAACGACAAATTTCAATAACAGTATCATGTATCAGTTAGCTTTTGCAGTATAACCATCCTAAAATTTGGTGACTTAAAGGAAGAATGACTTATTTTTCTCAAGATTCTGTGGGTTAGCTGGGCAGATCTTTGATCTGGACCTATTAATGGTTCAGGTGGGATTGGATGATCTACCATGGCCTTACTCACATATCTGATTGTTGACTTGAAGTCACCTGGAGTGATAGAAATGTGCAGTATGTCACTTACATATTGATGGTCACAGGTTTCCGAAGCGCAGCCAGAGAAAGAGAAGTACCAATGAGAAGGTGTTTTTCAAGCCTTTGCTTATGTCATTTACTAGTGTCCAATTGACCAAAGAAAGTTACAAGGCCAAGTCCACAAAGAGTCAAAGTGGGATGGTACTAACAAAACACACAGATGGAGGGAGAGGACTGATGTGTGGCCATTTTTGCAAGCTACCACAGATAATTTTAGAGGAAAATTAATCTGAGGTAATATTCATCTTTGTGTATTTGTGCATTTGAATGCCCGAGGATCATTGGACAAAGCCAAAGAAATGTAAAGCAATAAATTAATTGGAGATGTAAGGTAAATTTAGTTGGCACTTAAAGTCTGCTTGCAAAAATTTGGTAGTTTATTTTTCAGGTGTATGCAAATTATGGTAAAAAAAATACATGTTGATTATTTTCGCCTAAAGCATTTGTATGCCTTAACACTCTTGATGTGTTTCTCTCTGGCCTTAGGAAGATAATGCAGCACTTGGGGGCAAAGATGCAGTCTAATAGCCCCACCTTGGGGGCAAAAATGGAGAGATTCCCCACGGCTGGCATGACCTTGACCTTGGTGCTGTGGCAGATGGAGAGGAAGGTGACCCAGACACTGCAGAACACCAGCATGCTGAACGTCAGGAACTTTGTATCATGAAAGATGTCAGGCAGGTTCTGGACCAGGAAAGCAACAGCGAAGCTGCCCAGGGCCAAGGATCCCAGGTGTCCCAGGACACAGTAGAAGGCAGTGACTGAGCCCTTGTTGTACACGATGAAGATGTGGCCGTGTTCAGAGTGTGCATCTGTGTCAATGAAGGAAGGAGAGGTTCCCAGACAGATCCCACAGAGACTCAGCTGGATAAAGAAGCAGATGGGAATGATGAAGTTAGGTGCCCCTGACACCAACCACTGCCACATCCTTCTCCCTGGTGCAGTGACCTTGAAGGCCACAACCACAGTAATAGTTTTGGCCAAGACAGTGGAAAGAGCCACAGTAAAAACAACTCTAAATGTGATTTGTTGAATAATTAGGTAGTTGCGTTGGGTCGGCCAAAGAAGAGTAAGGAGCAGAAGGAGCAGAGGGTGAGGGAGATGAGCAGGATGTAACTGAGAGTCCAATTGTTGGCCTTGATTATGGGAGTGTCCAAGTGCTTCACAAAGACCCCAGGGACCACTGTTGTGACAACAGAGAAGCAAGGAGCTCTGCAAGCCAGAGTCTTCCCTAAAGAATCTTCAAATGCCAGAAATGTCACAACTTTCATCAGACAGTGATTTCTCTCATTGTTTGCATACTGGTTTCCTGGACGCCCTATACATTGATCTCTATTTGAAAAGGAAAGGAAAGTCTTGGTGTTTCAGTCAGCCACTCTTCCACATTCCCAAGACCAAAAAACAGTCTCATTGGCACCATAGGGCCCACAGCCCACACCTTATTTGGTTGTGAGACACAAACTTGCATAGACAACTTAATAATATTCACATTAAACAGTCCCCTCCTATGTCGGAATTCTTTTAGCTTCAAGTAAGTGATAATCCATCTCTAAAAGTTCCAAGTTTGGGTCTTGTTTTAGTTGGATGTTCCCATAAACTTGAGGGATTAAGGGCGAATATTTTAGGTGGTGGGGATTTTGCAACACACCAGTGAGGTACTGGGAAATTGAGGCAGGAAAAGGAAGGCAGGGCATCAGGGACATCAAGTGCTTTACCACTGTGCTCACCTAGAGCTCAATCGCACTGGGGAGCTCTGTGAGCCAAGAAGAACACATGGGACCAAGTCATCTCAGCTGAGGGTGAAGCAGCTGCAGTGCCTATGCAGCCATGCCCATCAGCCATCATTCAAGGGCTGCGCCCTGGGCTATGAATTTGCATTTCGCAAACTTTTACTGTAAAGGGACAGAGAGCAAATATTTTAGGCTTTGTGGGCTATAGGGTCTCTGCCACAACTACTCAACTCTGACCTTGGAGCATGAAGCACCTATTCTTATTGTTGAAAGTGGGCATTCTTTTCTCGTCCCTGTTTCTACAAATGATATTAGAACAATGCAATTACCGTAATTACAGCTTTTCTTTTTGAATCACTTTTCTATATAAATCCTGTTTCTCGATTTTTCTAACTTGATTTTTGTTTCGTAAAAAAGGTAGTAAAATTCTTAACTTTCAAAGTAAATTCCTTTGATAAAGTGGTTTGAACTGTTTTAAAGCTAAAAATTATTTAGGAAAGGATACAGACTTTTGTAATATTCAGACATTCCATTTGGGAAATTTAATGGTGCTAAATTTATTCATTTTCTTTTGCATTTCTCAAACACATTTTTAGCCAAAATTAAAACTATGCTTTGCATAACATACAGTAACTACCTACTTAGTATCCTTCCTCCATTTTACCTAGCTATTATAACCACAATTTTGAGTGAACAAAGCCGATTGTGACAGATCTAAGCTAATTTTTGCCAGAGTGTGCTCCACCTCACTTGTGGGTTATGCGCCATGGACATAAATCAATGACAATCTGATTGTATGGTCTCTTTCTTGCACTAAATAAAATGTGCATCAAATAGGATGCTATAGCTGACTCTTCCTCGTTCTTTCCCATGTGGATGCTGTGCAGTGGCAGACACTTGTAAAAATAAAATCCAACACACTAAGCATATTCAAGCAAAAGTTATATGGAGCCTGAGTCTTTGTTATCAAAATGTTGATAGAAAAAAAAGGCCTTTGCATCTGTCTATTTCTGAAACTCTTGTAACATAAATAACAAATGTCATGACTTAAGACCACTATGAGGTTCTCTATCACTTTCAGCTGAACGCAGTCTAACTAATGTACTTTGTGCATTAGATTTTTATGTTTTTGTGAGTGAGAATGAGATTTTAATACTGCATTATCAAACACTTTACTATTGATATGTAGGAAAATCATTACTATTGATACATTATTTTTATCTTTTATTTATTTATTCATTCATTCATTCATTCATTTATCTTTTGATTGAGGAAGATTAGCACTGAGCTAACATCAGTGCCAGTCTTCCCCTATTTTGTATGTGAGTTGCCACCACAGCATGGCTGATATGTGGTGTAGGTCTATGCCTGGGATTTGAACCCATGAACCCAGGCCACCAAATTGGAGCATGCTGAATTTTAACCACTACCCTACAGGGCCGGCCTGCTACATTATTTTAGATCCCATTAATTGATTAGATATTTTTGCATTGTAATTTAAAATATTTTTTGCATTATGTAAGTAAACACGGAAGCAGATTCCACTGGTTGCCTATTCATGACCCATCTGTCCCCTTCCTACCAGCAGCTCAGTTGTGCTTAGACATTCAACTTCCTCCATGAGGCCGTGTGATTGAGGGGAGGTTGACAGCTCTAAATCAATTATAGTTGGCCCCACTTGGAGGATGTGTTTTTGAGTGGCACTTACAGTCAAGAGGACTAGATGCCCACTCTTTTTGTCTTTTTGTTCGCTTGCTATGGTCTAATACTTTAAACAGCCATGCCTTTGAGACCATAAGGAGCCCAGCCTGTAGATTAAGCTGAGAACCAAAGATGATAGAGCAAAATATGAGAATATCATGTGTGCTTGATTATATTTTTGAGCTGCTGAATTCTCTAATCCTGGAGTCATTATATCTCTGGCCTTTTTTTAAAATTGTTTCACTTTTTTTGTAAAAAGTGATATTTATGACAATATTCATCAACTAAACAGCAAATGGAATGAAACATATTTCCTTCTCCATCTTTATAATGCAACAACTGTGATTTTATTTTTTCTGGCACAAAGAATCTTTGTAGTAAATTACTCTGGTCTTTTTTATGGGATATAATATTTGTTTTTTAAAAGGCACATTTAGTTTGTTTTCTTTTTAATTTACAGCCAGATGCATTCTAACAACAAACAATTTGTAAACATGCTTTCTCCTCCAGCCTGTTATTTATTTCTGTAATATGTTATTTCATGCATTATTTTACTGGACAGAACATTTAGCAATGTAAAGAGATAACTTTGGTAATAAGTATCTGTGAGTTGTTTGCTGTTTTGTTTGGTAAGACTGGAATATTGTACTTTAAAGATGATGGGCTTTTTTTTTTCATTATGTGCCTATTCTGTCTTTTATCATCTCATTCCAGCCATATTAGTCCTATTCCAAATGTCTGAATATGCCAAATAAAAACATTTTCAAAACACTTTATTGAGGTGTGACTGACATACAAAAAGCTGTACATACTTAATGTGTACAACTTAATGTGTTTGGAGATAATATACACCCATGAAACTATCACTACAATCAAGTCCTTAACCTATTCATCACCTCCAAATATTTCCTCCTGTCCTCTTTATTTTTTTAATTTAACTTCCTTTTTTAAAATACTTTTTTTCTTTTGAGGTAGGAACACAACATAAATCTACCGTCTTACTAAATTTTTAAGTCTACAATACAATATTGTTAGCTATAGGCCCATGTTGGACAGTAGGTCTCCAGAAATTATTCATCTTGCATAACTTTGGTTGTTCAAAGTTCTATTGCCAAAAATCCCTCTTCGTCTTGAACTGAAAAATCCCACCATGGGGGGTGGATAGGGTTTATACCATATAAGTAAAGGAAAATGAAGAGAGAGAAGATAAAGAGAAAACAAGATAAACGGAAAGGTTTTCTTCTTATTAATGTTTCTGGCCAACAAATTTTGGAGTACACTGCTTGCTGATGTCCTTTCTAGCCAGTCTTATCCTTCAGCCGGCTTCTATAGACTTCTCCGTGCAGACAATGCCAAGTATGTAGGGAGCCAGGAGGTGACCAAAAGAGTCACAGGAATCTGCAGCCCATCTGCAGCTCACTGGTGGGGAGGGGCACTGAGGCGTCACCTTGGCCTTTCTTTCCAAGTTCACATAAAGGAGGGTCGGTTCCTTCCTCAATATATGAAGGTAGAGATAAACCTCTTTCACAGAATGGATTATGGATAAATTAATGTGAGAGCCATGAAAAAGGCAGAGGAGATAGCACCATGATCTGAAGTAACTGGACATGTGAATTAGTAACCAATATAAAGAAGAGCTGAAGACAAGAAAAAGGGCTAAAAGCCAGTTCTCAATTTTCTAAGATGGAAATGCAAGTCTTTCTTCTTCAAAAAGAAAAAAGTCATTGAACCCTTTCCTTTAAAATAAAATTGAAATAATTTTCAATTTTTGAAATTTGAAAAATTGCAAATAATGGTTTTAACCATGATGTCAGTACACAATAATGTGTAGCAATCAGCTGTTAAGTGCACTGCAAATTGTTCATTCCTTAACAATTATGTTATCAAAGTTTGCAATTGATATATATATTTTAGTAAATTGTAGACTGTGTGCAAATTTGTCACCATATTATTGACAATGTTACTCTTACATATGAAAGCATGACTAGGAGCGAGGGGGTGGTGTGACCCGAGATTGCTAGAGTCACAGCAAGAAAAGTCAAGAAAGTGCCATCAGGTCATTTGGACAAAAGAATGCTATATGGCTGCTGGGTTTATAACAGATTAATTGGAGAAAAACAAGTCACTACAGTAAATTATTGTCTACTTACCTCAGTCACCCTCTCCAAGAACACATATTTTAAAATGAGACAAGTTATTATATTTAAAATTACCGGTTCTGGCATTTTAGAAACTACATCAAATAATGATGTAAAAAATAGGTTACGAACATCCTGGTATCAATACCAACTACCATCTTTTACCAAAATAAAACTCTAATTATCACCAATTCATTTGCAATCTAGTCCTCCTCCAATATACAAAATCAACAACTTCAAATGTTTCATAACTCTTTTTAACTTTCCCTAAAATTTTAGAAGATAATATATCTCTTGGAAAAGTTCAGAAAGATAGAGACACAAGATGAAAATATTACCCTAATAAATGATGTAAAACACAAGATATGAACAACTGTTAAAAGAATTCTCTATGAAATTGATAATTCTACTATCTGTACACCTGCTTATTACCTATCAGTAATTTGATACATAAACAAATAGAATAGTGTATTTAATGGGATCAATTCTTTCAGTTGTGTGCTTTTCCTTTTAAAACTACATCTGCTTTTATGTGCTGGCTTAATTTTCAGGTGGTATCACATTAGAACACCGTCATCTCTGAAGATTTTTGCAACAAGGAACTCTACCTTGGCCCTTGATCAACTGTAATCTGTGTTATGATAAAATCAGAGCCCTACACGGAACAATGTTTCCTAAATCCTATATCCCGTGCGTTGTTCATGTCAGGGAGTAGATGCCACCAAGTAAACACTAAACAGTGTTTCAATAGCATGGGATATTAAAAGGAGTACATGCAGGGTTGAGTGTGGGACCCCATTCAGTGCCTCAGTGCCAAGAAGAAAGAGGTAAATGCATCCCTCCAGAGACTGGGATAAAAATAGCAGGTTATGAGTCCGAGGCTCCCTCTGCAGGCCATTAAGCAGGAACCTGGAATAAAACTGTTGACACCATGGATCATGGTTGGTTTTACAGGGAACTCACGAGGAAGTGAAGGACATGAAATAATGATAATTATAATAACAGCAGCAAACTCTTCTACTGAACCAGGCACTACACTCTGAATGTTAATTCTGTGCTTGAAGATACATTAACACACATAATCCTCAAAATATCCCGAAGTAGTAGATGTTGGTCTTTTCACAATTATATAGATGAAGAGACTGGGTACAATGGCTAGAAAACTCATCCAGGTTACACAGCTCATAAATGACAGAGCCCAAGCTCAATGCAGTTATGTTATGCTCTTTTACTACAACCCCAAGTTAAGTCTCTAACGACTATCTCCACTGGCAACTGCCAAGACCTTAGTAGTCCCGCCATGCAGGTAGGCATGGGCATGGCAGGGACCCGGCTGAGGGAGGCTAAAACACCCGAAGTGTGGCACAGCAGTTGTCAAGTGGCTTCCTCCTCTGACGGGGGTGAGAACACACCCAAAAAACTTGGCGGCAGGCACCAAGGCTCTTTCCTTCTGAGCTGGTCCTCCACGAAATGGGCCTGGAGCAGGAGGATGAGCGAATAGGCCAGCCTCTTTTGAAAAAAACAGGCGATCTGCGCCAGCCTTCCTGTCGCCCTGGGCGTGCCATATACGCCCTCAGGCAGAGGGCCTCACGCCTGCCCTCCATGGCGGATTTCTCGCCGGACCATGGTCTGGGCACTAGGATGGCCAGGCCTTCCCGACTCCAGAGAGGAGGCAGGGACCTGTCGCGGGAAGGACTAGTCCAGTATGGCCGTGGCTCCTTAGCCCTGGGGTGCCATATGCCAGTCACGGCTCTTCAGACTCCACAGAGCCTTTCCTACACCTGGCCTGGCTGCAGTCGCAAAGTGAAGACATGGGGTGAGGCCACGACTTTGTCTTTTCAGGAAGAAATGAGACCAGGGATGAAGCAGCTGGCCCAGGCACAGCCTTGAGATTGAAGCCCGGTATGCCTGTGGCCATCAGGACGTGAACAATGTTTCCAAGGCAGGGAAGCGGCCTCCAAGCTGAGTGGGAGTGGGGGAGGGGAGGGAGACAACAGCTGAAGCCAAGTCCAGAAGGGCGGTGATGGAACAGCTGTAGCTGGGTGGCGCCAGCCGGTCAGAGCCTGGCGGGAGGGCAGAGACTTCACTGAGGACCTCGAGGCAAGCCCTAGGCCCCGGTGGTCGCGCATGCAACCTGGGCCTGTGTGGGGGTGTGGGGGGTTGAACCCAAGCCCACAGGGCTCCCGGAGAGGTCAGAGAAAGAAGGGTCCATGGGAGAAGTAAGTGAGGTGGGCAGGGGGCGCCACCTTACACTCCTCAGGTCCCTGAGGGAGAGAGAGAGAGACAGAGAGACAGAGAGGGAGAGAGATAGAGACTCCTGGCCTCTGAGTTGCTGCCTCCACCACTGACTGGTGCCAACTCACACGTCATCCCACTTCCACCCACCACCCTCACGCCCACCCCGGGGCCAGCCCCACCACAGAGAGGCCAGTTCCTGCTCACCTCCGTACCGGCTCTTCCGGACCTGACCCCAGTGCAGGGGAAATGGTTCAGACAAGCCTTTACATGTCCCTTGGCATGACAATCATCTTCCTACCCTCTCCCTTCCCACAGGCCAACCCACGACATCCACCTTTGTCATTAGCTCAGGAGAGTATGCTAAATAAGAATCTCTGCCAGTGTGTGGAGAGACTCAGTTTCCCGTGTTTCTCCCATGGACACATGTTCTTCAGCTGGGTCTGATTTTCTCCAGACAACCTGTCTTGTTAAGGAATTGGCCAGCCCTAAGAACCTGTAGGGAAAGGGCAGAGGTGGATTATCTCTCTGCCCTCAACTGCCCCGAGCTGAGTCGGTCCCTCAGACCTGGCCAGGGGCAGCCCATCTCCAGGCGCCCTCTCCCTGGTCATCCTGGGACAGGCTAGACGGCAGCCCCACCCAACTCGCCACTACCACGACCATAGTCCTCCCTCAGGAGGCCTGGGCAGGACAGGGACCCGGGTCTGGCAGGCTGCCTGATGTCACCTCTGGCACACCTGTTGCCTGGCTGCTTCCTCCACTGACGGGGCCCAGCACAACCCCCAGGAGACTTGACGGCCGTCCCCAGGGCTATGTCCTCAGGAACTTGTCCTCTTGGAAGTGTCCTGTCCCTGGTAGCATGTTCAGCTGGTTGTGCAGCCTCCTTTGGAGAAAGCAGGCGACCCAAGCCAGCCATCCTCTCGCCCTCTGCCTGGCACCTTTGCACTCAGACATAAGGTCTCACTCGTGCCCTTCATCATGCTTTTCTCCCCAAAGCCATTTCCTGGGGTACTCTTAGTCTTACGTTACTGTTATGCTTGGTTTCCGTTTACTGTCAGTTTTAGGGTTAGGTTTCGTTTTTGGGTTAGTGTTAGGTTTATATTTAGGTATATGTTTCTGGTTAGGGTTAGGTTTATGGTTCTGGTTAGGCATAGGGTTATGATTCGTTTTAATAGTATGTTGGAGTTTAGGTTAGTGTTAGGGTTGAGGTTAGGCTTATGGTTGGTTGCCAGGTTTGGGTGAGATTTCAGGTTAGGGTTAGGGTTCAGTTAGCATAGCGTTATCATCTGGTTAGTGTAAGGGTTAGGGTTTCTGTTAGTATTGGGGTTAGGGTTATGGTTAGCATTAGGGTTATGGTTCTGGTTAGTGTTAGGGTTTGGGTTTGGTACAGGTTTGTTTTACGTGTAGGGTTAGTGTTAGAGTTTAGGGTTATGCTTAGGGTTAGGGTCAGTGGTCAGGTTCAGTTTAGCATTAGGGTTAGTGTTAGGGTTCGAGTTAGATTTAGGGTTAGGGTTAGGTGTAGTGTTAGTGTTAGTTTGCTGGTTAATGTCAGGGTCAGGGTTTGGTTTTGATATCGGTTTAGACTTAGGGTTGTGGTTGGGTTAGTCTTCAGGTTAGTGTTAGAGTTCTTGTTAGGGTTAGGATTCAGGTTAGTGTTCGCTTTAGTGTTAGGCTTTGGGTTAGGCTGAGGTTAGGGTTAGTATTCGGATTAGGGTTATTATTAGGTTTCAGGTTCGAAAAAGGCTTAGCTTTAGCGTTAGGTTTCTTGTTAGGGTTAGGGTTAGGGTTAGGGTTAGGGCTAGGGTTAGGGTTAGGCTTTGGGTTGGGTTCGGGTTAGGGTTGGGGTTAGGTTTAAGTTTTGGTTTCCGATTAGGGTTATGGTTAGGGTTAGGGTTCGATTTAGGTCTAGGGTTAGGGTTAGGGTTAGGGTTAGGGTTAGCGTTGGGTTTGGATTAGGGTTAGGGTTAGCATTAGGGTTAGAATTATGTTTAGAGTTCAGGTTAAGGTTAGGGTTAGCAGTAGTGTTCAGGTTAGGGTAATGTTTAGTTTTAGTGTTAGGGCTGGTGTTCGAGTTAGGGTTAGGCTTAAGGTTCAGTTTCGTGTTCTGGTTAGGCTTAGGGTTAGAGTCGGGCTAAGATTAGGTTTAGGGTTAGGGTTACAGTTCGGGCTAGGATTGCTGATAAGGTTAGGGGTAATTTTCATGTTAAGTTTAGGTTTAGGTTTAAGGTAAGGGTTGTTTTCGGGTTAGGGTTACGGCTAGGGTTCGAGTTCATTTTCCAGTTTGGGTTAGGGTTATGTTTTGCTTTGTTGGGACAGTTAGGATTAGGGTTACTGTTAGGGTTGTGTTAAGGTTTAGGGTGAGGTTAGTGTTTGGATTAGGGTTATGGTTAGTGTTTGGTGTCAGTATCAGGTTAGGTTTATTGTTAGGGTTCGAGTTAGCGTTTGAGTTAGGGTTAGGGTTTGGATTCGGGTTCGGGTTCGGGTTAGGGTTAGTGTTCACCTTAGGGTTAGGGTTAGTTTTAGGGGTAGGGTTGGGTTCTGGGTCGGTTTAGGGCTAGATTTCTGTTTAGGTTAGCGTTCCGATTTGTGTTCATGTTAGGTTTAGGGTTAGGGTTATTGTGAGGTTAGGCTTAGCTTTATTTTGAGGTTTGCCTTTGGATTAGGGTAAGGTTTAGGTTTCGGGTCGGGATAAGTTTAGGTTTAGGTTTAGTGTCGGATTAAGCTTCAGGTTAGGGTTAAATTTGGGGCCCGGTTTAGGGTTTGGGTTAGGGTTCGGCTTATGCTTAGGGCAAGGTTTAAGGTTAGGGTTGGGTTGGATTAGGTTTACTGTTAAGGTTCATGTTAGGGTTAGAGTTATGTTTAGTCTTAGAGTTAGTGCTCAGATTAGGGCGGGTTAGGTTTCAGGTTCGGGTTAGGGTTACGATTAGTGGTAGGGTTCGGGTTAGTGTTAGGACTAGAGTTAGGGTTAGGGGTAGGGTTAGGGTGAGAGTTAGGGCCTGCGCTGGGTTATCTTTAGGGCTAGGGCTAGGTTTAGTGTTATGGTTATTCTTAGAGTTAGATGATGTGGTTTGTGTTTCCGTTAAGGTTAGGTTTAGCAGTCGGGGTAGGATTAGGAATAGGGTTAGTGTTTGTGTTAGGACTGGTTTAGGGCTACAGCAAGGGCTAGGGATAAGATTAGGGTTGGATTACATGTAGGGTTAGGGTGAGAGTTAGGAGTACGTGTAGTGACAGGGTTAGTGTTATGGCAAGAGTTATCGTTAAGGCTGGGCTTAGGGCTAAGTTTAGTTATTACATTTAGGGTTAGGTTTCTTTTTAGGTTTATCACTAGATTTATTTTTATGGTTTGGGACGGGGCGGGTTTTGAGGTTAGAGCTAGGTGTATGATTAGGGTTAGGTCTGACGTTAGTGTCCTGTGTGCCTTAGGGTGGGACAATGGAAAGTGTAGGATTAGGCGTAGGGTTTTGGTTTGGGTTAAGATTAGGGTTAGAGTTAGGGTTATGCTAGCGTTAGGGTTACTGTTACAGCTAGGGCTAGGACTAGGTTTTAAGTTGGGGTTAGAGTTGGCTTAGGGTTACAGTTACAGTGAGTCATAGGGGTAGGCATATTATTAGGGTTAGGGCTAGGGGGAGTTTTAGGGCTTGGGGTAGGTTTAGGGTTAGAGCTAAAGTTGGGTTAGGGTTCATGATACAAACCCCAACCCCAGCCCTAAAACTAATGTTAACATTAATCCGAACGTTAAGCTTAATTTTCATCATAGCCCTAAACCTAACCCTAACCCTAACCATAGCCCTAGACATAACCTTATACCTAACCCTAACCCTAAGTCTAAAGCTACAATTACCCCTACACTAAACCTAGGCCTACCACTAACCCTATACCTGACACTTAGCGCAACACAACACCAACCCAAACACTAACAGTAACAATAACAGTAATTCAAGAATTAGCACTAAGCCTAAGCCTAGCCCTATCCCTAACACCAACCCTAGTCCTAGACTTAACCCTAACCCTGGCACTATCCCTAGCCCTAAACTTAACCCTAACTGTAACCCTAACCCTAACCCTTGCCCTAGATCTAGACCTGACCCAACCTACAGCTGAAACTAATCCTAGCCCTAGCCCTAAAACCCAGACCTTACACTAGCCATAACCCTAACTCTATGTCTAAACCTAGCTCTTGCCCAAACCTTAACCCTAACCCTAACACTATGCTAACTCTAGTACACTAACTCTAAACACTAAGGCTAACACTATACTTAACTCTAATCCTAACAATAACCCTAACACTAATACAACCCTAGCCCTAACCCGAACCCTAACCATAATCCTTACCCTAAACCTAAATCTACTTCTAACAATAACCCTAACACTAACCTTGACCCAAGTCTTGAACTAACCCTAGCCGTAAACCCAGCCCCAACCCTAACCCTAATCATTGTCCTCACCTGACCCCTACACTATCCCTAGCCTTAACACTAACCCTAATGTTATCCATAATCCTAACACAAGCCCCAGCCCTAGACCTAACTCTAGCTGTAACCCTAACCCTAAAACTGGGCCTAAAACTTAGCCTAACCCCGAACACTAACACTAAACGCAGCCCTATGCTTAGTCCTGAATCTGACACTAAACCTAACAGTAAAACTGAACCTAACCCTAGTCTAAGCCCTAGACCAACCCCTAGCCATAAACTTAACCCTAGACCTAACTCTAGCCCTGGCCCTAATGTTAACCTTAATGCAATTCCCACAGCTAACCGTATCACTACCCCTAACCTTAACTGTAACCCTACCTCTATCCCTAAAACACTCTTTACCCAGACCCTAAGACTTAAAGTAACACGAACCCTAACACTAACCCAACCCTAAACCCAAACCTAACCGTAACCCTAACCCTAACCTTAAGCCTAACAATAACCCAATCCCTAGCGATAACACTAACACTAATCTTAAGAATAATCATAACACTAAACCTACCGCTACACCTAACCCTTACCCTATGCCTAACTGTAACCATAACCCTAAATCTTAGATAACCCCTACCCCTAAGTCTAACCCTAACTCTAACTCTAATGCTAACCCTAACCGTAACCCTATGCCTACCCATAATACTACCCTGAACACTAACATTAACTCTTTAACCCAACCACAAACCTAACCCCAACACTAATCTTAGCATTAAACCTAACCCAAACCCTTGCCCTAAACCTAGCACTAACCCTAACCCTAAAACCAGCCCTAGACCCAGCCTTAACCCTAACCCTAAACCTAAGACAAAGCCAAACACTAACCCTAATTGTACCCCAGACCTACCCCTAACCATAAACCTACCCTTAACCCTAACTGTGACTCTAGACCCTAATGCCAACTCTAACACTAGCAGTAAACCTAAATCTAACCCTAACCCTAAAACTAACCCTAACCCAATCCCTACAACAACCACTGGCCTTAACCCGAACACTAACCCTAAACCTATCCATACACCTACTCCTCCCTTAATCATAACCCTAACCGAAACCCTAGCCCCTCCATAACCATAGGCCAAACTCGAATGCAACCCTAACCCCAACCCTACCACTAACCATAAAACTAAACCTAACCCTAACCCAAACTTAACCTCAACTCCATCCCTAATAATAACACTATTCCTAACACTAGCCATAATCCTAACCTTACCCCTAGCCCTAACCCTAAACCTAACCCTAACCCTAAACTTACCCCTAACCCTAATGCTAACACTAACGCTAACACTATCCCTACACGTACCACTCTGTTAAACCTAACCTTAAGCCAAGCCTAACACTAACTCTAACCCCAGTTCTAGCACTAACACAAACCTTAACCCTAAGCCTAACTCTACCCCTACACCTACACACCTCCCCTAATCCTAATCCAAACCCTACCCCAACCCTAAGCTTAAACCTAACCCTAAAGGAAGCTTAAGCCCAAACATAACCCTAACGTTAACCATAAAACTAACATTAACTCTGTACGAAACCTAACCTTAACCATAAACCTTACCCTAACACTAATCCAAGTCCTGCACCTACACCTACTATTAACTCTAAACCTAACCATAATACAAACCGACCCATAACCCCACCCCTACCCCTACCCCTACCCCCACCCCTAAACCTAACGCGAACTCTAACCCAGCTCTACACATAACGCTACCCCTAACGTTAACCCTAACCCATTCATACCCCAACCTTAATCCTAGCCATAGCCCTAAACATAAAACCAACAACAGCCCTAGCCCTAAACCTGACCTAGCACTAACCCAGCCCTAAACTTAACACTAAACCTAGCACTAACCATAGTCCTATCCTAACCATTGCACTAACAGTCCATCACCACCCTGAGCCCTAACTCTCACCCTAACCCAACCCCAACCCAACCTCAACCTTAAACCTAACCCTAACCCTAACACTATCGCTCACAGTAACCATAACCCTAGCTGTAACCCTAACCCTAGCACTAACCTCATCTGTAATGTTAACGTTAAACATTGACCTAGACCTAACACTAACCCAGCCCTACACATGAAATAAACCATAGTCCTAGTCCTAACTCTAAACTCAGGCCTAGCCCTAGACATAAATCTAGACCTACCCTTAACCCTAGCCATGGCCCAGACCTTAACCCTAACATTAACATATCCATAACCCTAGCACAAACACTAATGCTAACCCTGAACCAAACCAAACACTAAAAAGCCATCCCCATTACCCACTATAAAGCCATCCCCATACCCCTAACACTAACCCTACCCTTAACCTGAAACCTAGCCCTAACCGTGACCCTGCACTACACCTAACCCTAAAGCAAATCCTTACCCTACCAACTCCTAATCTTACCTTAATTCTAACCCTAATCCTACCCTCACGCTAGTGCTAGACCTAACACTAACCCTAACACTAACCCTAACTCTAGCCCTAGCCCTAGACCTAGCCCTACCTTTAAGCCTAACACTAGTCCTAACCATAACACAAACCCTAACACTACCCTATGCCAAACTCTACCTTTACACCTGACTCTAACCCTAACCATATCCCTAACCCTAACCCTCAATGCTAGCCCTAACCCAACACAAATCCTAGCCCTAAATCTGACCCTAAACTTAGCCCTAGCCCTAGCCATAGCTCAAACCCTAACACTAACCCTAACTCTAACCCTAACTCTAACCCTAATCATAAATCTAGATCTAGTCCTAGCACTAACGTTAACCCTAACCCTGTCCATAGCCCTGGCTCTAACCGTAACCCTAACACTAGCCCTATCACTAACCCTAATTCTAAAACTACCTCTAAACCTAACCTTAAACCATCTCTAACTCCAACCCTACCCATTCCCCTAAGCCTAACATTAACCCTAACTCTAACTCAGCCCTAGGCTAACCTTGACCATAACACTTACCCCAGTCTAAGCCACAACCATAACCTTAGTTTGATCCCTAACACTAAACGTAACCCTATCCCTAACCAAAACCGAGCCCCAGCAATTGCCCTAGCCCTACCCCTAAACTAAACTTACCTCTAACACTAACTCTACCACTAAAAGTAAACCTAACCCTAGCTCTAGGACTAACCCTAAACTAAAAACTAATCCTAACTCTAATTCTAGCTCTAGGCCTAACCCCAACCCTAGCCTAGAGGTGACCCTAACGTTAACAATAACCATCACCCAACACTAACCATCACCCATCATTAACCCTAACCCTAATGTTAACTATGCCCTAATCCTAGCCCTAACCCTAATGCCAACACTAGCCCATGTCCAAACCCTAACTCTAACCCTAGTCCTAATCTTACTTTTAACCATGATACTAGCCCTAAACCTGACACTAAACCTAAGCCTATACCTAACCCAAACCCTAAACCTAAATGTAACCCTAACCTACCACTAACCCTAGCTGTAGCCCTAAAATTGCCCCTACCCATAACGTTAACCATAACCCTAATACTAGCCCTATTCTTAACCCTACTCCTAATGCTAGGCCCAACCCTAGCCCTCAGCATAATCCTAGCCCTAACCCTAACTCTAGCCCTAACGCTAACTCTCATGCTACCACCAGCCGTAACACTCATCATAACGCTAACCCTAACCCAACCCTCACCCTACCCCTAAGCCTACCACTCCTCTAACTCTCACCCTAACCCAACTCTTACCACTACACCAGCCCTAATCCTAACTTAACCCTTACACTACCTCTACCCTTACCCTTAACTGAAAACCTAAACAATCCCTAACCCTAACCATAACATTAATCCTAACCATAGCCTTTATCCTAAGCATAGCCCTAGCCTTAACACTATCCCTAACTTAGTCGTAACCCTAATGAAAGCCCTAGTTCTAGCTCTAGTCCTAACTCTAGCCCAAAACTAACTCTAACCCTACTGTAATCCGAACTCTAGCCCTAACCCTAAACCAAAGACCAACCCTAGCCCTAACCCTAACTGTAGCGCTAACTCTAGACTTAACCCTAACTGTAGCTATAAACCTAACCTAAACCCTAAGGTTAAACCTAAGGCTAATCCAAGGCCTAAACCTAGCCCTAACCCTAACCCTTGTCCTAACAGTAACCCTAACGCTAGACCTCCCCGTAAATCTAGCACTAAACCTAACCTAACACAACCATAACCTTAACCATAACCATAGATCGAACCCTAACCCTAGCCCTAACTCTAACCCTATCCTAACCCTAGATGTAACTCTAACCCTTCCCCTAAACGTAAACCTAAATGTAGCTCTAGTACTAACCCTAAACCTAACCCTGACACTAAACCTAGACATAGACCTAGGGCTAACTCAAACCCTAGACAGAGACCTGAGACTAACCCGAGACCTACAACTAACCATAACTGTAACTGTAACCATAAACCTAACCATAACCGTAGCCATAGGCGTAACTTCTACCCTAGCCGTAGACCTGACCCTAACCACAACCCTAACCCTAACTCTAACCCAACAGTAGCCCTAACCCTAATGCTAACCATGACCTAATCATAGCCCTAACCCTAACCCCAACACAAGCCCTAGTCCTAACCCTAACCAAACCACAGACATAAATATAGCTCTAAACCTAACCCTAACCCTAAACATAGCCTTAACCCTAACCCTCACCCTAACCCTATGCCTAGCCCTAACCCATACTCTAACCCTAACAGTAACCCTAGACCTAGCCCTAGAACTAACACTAACACTAACCTTAGCCCTAGACCTAGTGCTAACCTTAACCCTACCCCTAACCCTAAGCCTAACTCTAGCCCTAACCCTAGCCCTAGCCCTAACCTTAATGCTAACACTAACAGTAGCCCTAAACCAAACCCTAACACTACCCCAACCATAACCCTAATGCTAACCCAACTCTAAACTTACCTCTAACTCTACCGCTACTCCTACCCGTCACCTTAACGCTTACCCTATTTTTTCCCCCAAAGCCACAGTAGATAGTTGTATGTTATAGCTGCACATCCTTCTAGTTGCTGTATGTGGGACACGGCATCAGCGTGGCCGGAGATGCAGTGTGTCGGTGTGCACCCGGGATCCAAAGCTGGGTCACCAACAGCAGATCCCGCGCACTTAACTGCTAAGCCATGGGGCCAGCCCCACGCTTACCCTAAATACAAACCTAACCTTACACATAACCCTAAAGTTAACCCTGACCCTACCCATAACCCAAATGCTAACACATGCAGCATTAACCCTAACACTAACCCTAATCCTAGCCATAGCCATAAGCCTAAAGCCAGCCGCAGCCCTAGCACTACCAGCAACCTAGCACTAACCCTAGCCCTAACACTAACCATAGCCATAAACCTAACTGAACTCTAACCCTAAACCTAACCTTAGCTCTAACCCTAGACCTAAACCTAAGCCTTTCCCAAAACCTAATCCTAACGCTAACCATACACCTGACCCTCACCCAAACACTAAACCTACCCCAAGCATAACTCTAACCCTAGCCCTAACCCTAGCCCTAAGACTAACCAGAACTCTGTTCCTAACCCAACCCTAAGCCCTAACAATAACCCTATCCCCAACCCCAACCAAAACCGCTACCCATATTCCAAACCTAAGCCTAAAACAACCCTAAGCCTAAACCTAGCCCTATGCCAAACCCTAACCTTAAGTGTAACGCTAACCTTAACACTTGTCCTAGATCTAATTCTAACCCAGCCCTAGACCGGACCCTTACACTAGCCCTAACACTAACCCTAACCACAGACCTATCCCTAGCCCTAAGTCTAACCCCAGTTCTAACCCGAGCCCTGGCCCTAACCCTAACTCTAACACTAACCTTATCCCTAACCGTAGCCACAACACTAATGCTAATCCTAACCCTAACCATGACTCTAAACCGATCTCTCCCATTCCCAACCAATAACCCAATCTTTAACCCTAAACCTAACAGTACCCCTGCCACTAAGTCTAACACAAACCATGACCCTAAACCGAACCATGATCCTAGCCATAGCCCTAACCATAACGCTAGACCTAGACTTAACTCTAAACCTAACCCTAGCCCTAACCTGAACCATGGCACTAACCCTAATGCTCAATCTAGCCCTAGCCATAACACTAACACTAAACCGAACTGTAGCCCAAAACCAACATCTACCACTATGTGTAACCCTAACCCTAAACGGAGTATTAATCCTAATGCTAACCCAAATCCTATCCATAAACCGAACCCTAACCCTAGCCCTAGTGCTATCACTAACATAACCTTAAAGCTAATGCTAATCCTAACCCTAATCTGTAACCTAACCCTAACCACAGCACAGACTTAATCCTAATTCTAACTTTAACCCTCACTCTAACCCTAAAACTGACCCTAACCCATAAGCCTAACCCTAAACCTCACCAAACCAGAAACCAAACACGAACCCAAACCCTTACCCGAACATAAACCTGAATCTGAACACTAACAAGAACCCTAACCTTGACCCCAGCACTAGGACTAACCCTAAACATAAACTTAACATTAACCATAGCCCTCAACCTAACTCTAACCCTAGCCCTAATGCTAGCCCTAGACCTAGACCTAGACCTAGCCCTAACCATAGGGTTACCACTGTAACCCTAGCCAGAACACAGGGCCTAGCCTTAGCTCTAGACCTAACACTAGCCCTAACTCTAAGTCTAGAGCTAACAGTATCCCTAGACCTAAACCTAGCACTAAATCTAATCCTAATCCTGTCCCTGGACATACCCCAGCTGTAACACTAACCCTAACCCTAACACTAAACCTAACCATGACACTAAACTTAACCGTAAGCCTAGCCCTAGCAGTAACCCTAACTCTAACCCTCACCCTCACCCTAACCCTAATACTAACACTAGCCCTAAACCTAACACTAAACCTAACTCTAATCATAGCCCTAACCCACACCCTAGACCTATCCGTAACCCTGGCAATAACCCTAAACCTAGCCCTCACCCTAGCCTTAGCCCTAAACCTAAACATACCCTAACCTAGCTAGGGCTATTAACATAGCCCTAAACCTAAACGCTAAACCTAACCCTCTCCTTAGACCCAGCCCTAGCCTTAACCCTAACCCTAGTTCTATCCCTAACCTTAACCCTAACCAAAACTCTAAACCTAATGTTAACACTAACCCTAACCCACACACAATTGGTTTGATTTCAACATATGTGAAAGTTGTCACACACAATAGGTATGATGTCATACATAAAAATGTGAATTATGTCACAAAACAGGTGAATGGTGTCACACATATCAATGGGTGTGTTTTCACACACAAATGTGAGCCTTGTCACACATACACCATTGGTGTGATGTCACACACACATTGAGTGATGTCAGACACGCAATGTGTGTGAAGGCACACACCAACCTGGTGAAGTCACAGACAATGGGGGTGGTGTCTCTCAGGAAAATGAGTGTGAATTCACATATAATGAGTGTTACACAATACACACATGTGGGATTTAAGTCAGAGTAAAATGTGAGAGATTTCACAGACACCTAGGTGTTATTTCATACATAAGAGCGGATGTCACGGAGACAGAAGTCAAGATGGCGGCCTAAGCAGACTCGGAACTCACCTCCTCCCGTGGACACAGCCAATTTACAACTACTCGTGGAAAAATTACCCCTGAGACAGAACTGAAAACTGGATAAGGGGAACTCCTGCAACAACGGACAATCCTCACTGAGGTGGAAGAGGCAGAGACTCCCTTCTGAAGAGGAAAAACGCCGCCTTCACAAGCCGCCAGCTTCACAGCCGCCGGGAGCAGCTCACAGGTACGCAGCCTCCCTGAAGGCGCGGGACCCTGAGCCGGGGAGCATCCCCGCTGTGGGCATTTTGTGAACCCAGCACAATCAAGACCAGCGGCATAATATCTGACTGTGCCTGCTACTAAAACATTGGGGAGCACCCCCAGAAAACCCGGTTCACAAAGAAACTAAAACCGGCTCTTAAAGGGCCCATGCGCAAATTCACCCATTTCAGAAAGCATCCTAAAATCACCAGAAAGAAAGGTGCACAGTGCTGTGGTGAAAAGAGACTCACCTAATAGGCCCTGAGTGCATCTCGGTGAGGGGTGAGACCTCTCCAGGGACTGGGACATTGGCGGCGGCCATGGCTGTGGCCTGGTGTGGGCATGCTGACACAGAGGCAATTGGAGTTCTCCCTGGGACCTGCTAGCCCAGGGTCTGCCCCACCCGCTAGAGCACCGATTTAATCCAGCTCAGCCAGGGCAGGCAGCCCACCCTAGAGACTGGTCCCACCCAACAACAAGCCCTCAGGCAACTTGTGGGCCTGCATAGATTGGTGACTGGATTCTCTGCAGCCTGGCAACTGAGCCGACTTTAGCATGGCAGGGTGTGCACAAGGAGCGGGTGGAGAGTGTGGGGCGGTGGTAGAGTGTGTGGGGCTCCCGCTGTGGAGAGACTGGGTCCGCTTGGGGAGGTCAGGGTGCGCACACGGGGCAGGACTGTGTTGACTGTGTGTGTGGACCTGTGGGCAGCAGAGCTTGTCAGTTGCAGAAGACTAGTGCTTCTCAAAGACCCACATAGGGGGTTTGCCCCACATTCCAAAGCCTGAAGCAATTGGGTGCTCCTATGCCTGAGGCCAGCCCCACCCATCTGCAATCCTCAGAGAGCTGACAAGAGACCTAACAGGCTAGAGGCTTACAGCAACTGTAAGGCCCTGAGCCTAACAACCTGCCATGCTGGGGGCCTACTCACTTAAAAGATATACTGCAACACAAATGTTGTATTAGAACTTGCAGCCAACTGTGCTGGGGCTCCCCACACCTCATAAAGAGACTGAACGGCCCACAACAACTACAAGCAGCTCAGCATTACAACACCTGGCCAGGAGCATAACTTGGCCTCCCTGGGTGCCTACAGGGAGAGCAAACAGGCCACAACAGAAGGACACACGTAGCCCACATAGGGGTCACCTCTGGAACATTAAGAACTGAGGGAAGCACATTGGAAGCCTCTTAAGGCATCACTTACATAAGGTCACATATCCAAGAACAGGAGACGTAGCTGACCTACCTAATACGTACACACAAGCACAGGGAAAGAGGCAAATTGAGGAGGCAAAAGAATACATTCCAAGTAAGGGAACAGGACAAAACCCCAGAAAAGGAATTAAGTGAAACAGAAATGAGCAACCTACCCGACAGAGAGCTCAAACTAAGAGTGTTAAGGATGCTCACTGATCTGGGGAGAAGAATAGATGAACTCAATGAGAATGTCAACAAAGAAATGGATGATATAAAAAAGAATGAATCAGAAATGAAGAATACAATACTGGAAATGAAAAATTCATTAGAGGGACTCAAAAGCAGAGTAGAGGGTACAGAAGAACGGATCTGTGAGCTGGGTGAAAGACTAGAAGAAATTACCCAAGGTGAACAGGTAAAAGAGAAAAGAATTAAAAAGAGTGAGGACAGTCTAAGGGACCTCTGGGACAACATCAAGCACACTAACATCCGTGTTATAGGTGTCCCGGAAGGAGTAGAGCGAGACAAGGGGGCAGAGAATCTATTTCAAGAAATAATAGATGAAAACTTCCCTAACCTAAGGAAGGGAACAGACATCCAGGTACAGGAAGCACAGAGAGCCCCAAACAAGATAAACCCAAAGAGACCCACACCAAGACACATTATAATCAAAATGTCCGGAATTAAAGATAAAGAGAGAATCCTAAAAGCCTCAAGAGAATGTCAAGTTACTTACAAAGGAAACCCCATAAGGCTATCAGCTGACTTCTCAGCAGAAAACTTACAGGCTAGAAGAGAATGGCATGATATAGTTAAAGTGCTAAAAGGAAAAAACTTACAACCAAGAATACTCTACCTATCATTCAAAATGGAAGGAGAGATCAAAAACTTCCCAGACAAGCAAAAATTAAAGGAATTTGTCACTAAGAAACCAGTGCTACAAGAAATGTTAAAGGGACTGATTTAAGGGGAAAAGAGAAGACCACAAATAAGAAAAATTATCTATTTCCATGATAAAAGGGTTAATGGATACAAAAGCACAAAAAAGAGGTTAGATATGATATCAAAACATAAAAGGAGGGAGGAGGGGCGTTAAAGAGTACAGCTTTCAGACAGAGGTTAAATTAAAATGACCATCAATTCTGTATAGAAGAGGAAAGGAACAGAGAAGGTCTACTAAAACACTGAGAAAAAAGAAAGTTAAAAAATGGCAGTAAGTACATGCTTATCAATAGCGACTTTAAACGTCAATGGACTAAATGCTCAATTAAAAAGCATAGGGTGGCTGACTGGATAAAAAAACAAGACCCATATATATGCTGCATACAAGAGACACACTTCAGACCTAAAGACACTCACAAACTGAAAGTGAAGGGATGGAAAAAGATATTCCACGCAAATGGCGTTGAAAAGAAAGCTGGGGTAGCAGTACTCATATCAGACAAAATAGACTTTAAAACAAAAACTGGAAAAAGAGACAAAGAAGGGCATTACACAATGATCAAGGGAACACTCCAACAAGAGGATATAACACTTGTAAATATCTACGCACCCAATGTAGGTGCACCTAAATATATAAAGCAATTATTAACAGACATAAAAACAGAAATAGACAGTAACACAATAACAGTAGGGGACTTTAACATTCCACTTACACCAATGGATAGATCACCCAAACAGAAGATCAATAAGGAAACATTGGCATTAAATGACACACTAGAACAGATGGGACCTAGTAGATATATACAGAGCATTCCATCCAAAAACCGATGAATACACGTTCTTTTCAAATGCACATGGAACATTCTCCAGGATTGATCACATATTAGGCCACAAAACAAGTCTCCATAAATTTAAGAAGATTGAAATAATACCAAGCATCTTTTCTGACCACAACGATATGAAACTAGAAATCAACTATAGGAAGAAAATAAGAAAAACCACAAATATGTGGAGATTAAACAAATGCTACTGAACAACGACTGGGTTAACGAAGAAATCAAAGAAGAAATCAAAAAATACCTGGAGACAAATGAAAATGAAAATACGACATGCCAGAATTTATGGGATACAGCAAAAAGCGTTCTAAGAGGGAAGTTTATAGCGATACAGGCCTATCTCAACAACAAGAAAAATCTCAATAAACACTCTAACAAGGCACCTAAAGGAACTGGAAAAAGAAGAACAAACAAAGCCCAAAATCAGTAGAAGAAGGGAAATAATAAAAACCAGAGCAGAAATAATGAAATAGAGACCAAAAAAACAATAGAAAAAAATTAATAAAACCAAGAGCTGGTTCTTTGAAAAGATCAACAAAATTGACAAACCTTTAGCTAGAACTCACCAAGAAAAAAAGAGAGAAGGCACAAATAAGTAAAATCAGAAATGAAAGAGGAGAGGTTACAACAGACATCTCAGAAATACAAAAGATTATAAGAAATACTATGAAAAGCTATATGCCAACAAATTCGACAATCTGGAAGAAATGGGATAATTCTTAGAATCATACAACCTTCCAAAACTGGAACAAGAAGAAGTAGAGAATTTGAATAGACCAATCACCAGTAAGGAGATGGAAACAGTAATCAAAAAAACCTCCCCAAGAATAAAAAGTCCAGGACCAGATGGCTTTCCTGGTGAATTCTACCAAAGATTCAAAGAAGACTTAATACCTAGCCTTCTCAAACTCTTCCAAAAATTGAGGAGGGGGGAAGCTCCTACTCATTCTACGAAGCTGACACTACCCTGATACCAAAACCAGACAAGGACAACACACAAAAAAGAAAATTACAGGCCAATATCACTGATGAACATCGATGCAAAAATCCTCAACAAAGTACTAGCAAATCACATACAACAATACGTTAAAAAGATTATACAAGATGATCAAGTGGGATTTATTCCATGCAGGGATGGTTTAACATTCGTAAATCAATGAACGTAATACACCACATTAATAAAATGAAGAATAAAAATCACATGATCATCTCAATAGATGCAGAGAAAGCATTTGACAAGGTACAGCATCCATTTATGATAAAAACTCTGAATAAAATTGGTATAGAAGGAAAGTACCTCAACATAATAAAGACCATATATGAGAAACCCACAGCTAATATCATCCTCAATGGTGAAAAACTGAAAGCTATCCCTCTAAGAACAGGAACCAGACAAGGATGCCCACTGTCACCACTCCTATTTAACATAGTACTGGAAGTCCTAGCCAGAGCAATCAGGCAAGAGAAAGAAATAAAAGGGATCCAAATTGGAAAGGAAGAAGTGAAACTGTCACTATTTGCAGATGACATGATTTTATATTTAGAAAACCCTAAAGAATCCACCAGAAAACTTTTAGAAGTAATAAACGAATATGGTAAAGTTGCAGGATACAAAATCAACATACAAAAATCAGTTGCATTTCTGTACACTAACAACGAAGTAGCAGAAAGAGAAATTAAGAATACCATCCCATTTACAATTGCAACAAAAAGAATAAAATACCTAGGAATAAACTTAACCAAAGAGGTGAAAGATCTGTACACTGAAAACTATAAAACATTGCTGAAAGAAATTGAAGAAGACACAAAGAAATAGAAAGATATTCCGTGTTCTTGGATTGGAAGAATTAACATAGTTAACATGTCCATACTTCCTAAAGCCATCTATAGATTCAATGCAATCCCTATCAAAGTTCCAACAACATTTTTCACAGAAATAGAACAAAGAATCCTAAAATTTTTGTGGAACAACAAAAGACCCCGAATAGTTAAAAGAATCCTGAGAAAAAAGAACAAAGCTGGATGTATCACACTCCCTGATTTCAAAATATACTACAAACCTATAGTAACCAAAACAGCATGGTACTGGCACAAAAACAGACACGCAGATCAATGGAATAGAATCAAAAGCCCAGAAATAAACCCACATATCTATGGACAGCTAATCTTTGACAAAGGAGCCAAGAACATACAATGGGGAAAAGAAAGTCTCTTCAACAAATGGTGTTGAGAAAACTGGACAGCCACATGCAAAAAAATGAAAGTAGACTCTTACCTTACACCGTACACAAAAATTAACTCCAAATGGATTAAAGACTTGAATGTAAGACGTGAAACTGTGAAACTTCTAGAAGAAAACATAGGCAGTACGCTCTTCGACATCGGTCTTAGCAACATCTTTTCAAACGCCATGTCTGACCGGGCAAGAGAAACAATAGAAAAAATAAACAAATGGGACTACATCAAACTAAAAAGCTTCTGCACAGCAAAGGAAACCATCAACAAAACGAAAAGACAACCTAACATTTGGGAGAAGATATTTGCAAACCATACATCTGATAAGGGGTTAATCTCCAAAATATATAAAGAACTCATGCATCTCAACAACTAAAAACTACCAACCCAATTAAAAAATGGGCAAAAGACCTGAACAGATATTTCTCCAAAAAAGATATACAGATGGCCAACAGACACATGAAAAGATGTTCAAAATCATGAACTATCAGGGAAATGCAAATCAAAACTACAATGAGATATCACCTCACGCCTGTCAGAATGGCTATAATTAACAAGACAGGAAACAACATGCGTTGGAGAGGCTGTGGAGAGAAGGGTACTCTCATACACTGCTGGTGGGAGTGCAAACTGGTCCAGCCACTATGGAAAACTGTATGGAGATTCCTCAAAAAATCAAGGTTAGGACTACCATATGATCCAGCTATTCCACTGTTGGGTATTTATCCAAAGAACTTGAAAACACCAATTTGTAAAAGTACATGCACCCCTGTGTTCATTGCAGCGTTAGTCACAATAGCCAAGACTTGGAAGCAACCTAAGTGCCCATCAAGGGACAAATGGATAAAGAAGCTGTGGTATATATACACAATGCAATACTACTCAGCCATAAGAAACGATGAAATCCAGCCATTTGTGACAACATGGATGGACATTGAGGGTATAATGCAAAGTGAAATAAGTCAGAGGGAGAAGGTCAAATACCGTATGATTTCCTTCGTAAAGTAATAGATAATAACAACAATAAACAAACACATAGGGACAGAGATTGGATTGGTGGTTGCCAGGGGGGAGGGGGGAGTGAGGGGGGTGAAGGGGATGGTTCGGTACATGTGTGTGGTGATGGGTTTTAGTTGGTGTTTTGGTGGTGAACATGATGTAATCTGTGCAGAAGTGGAGGTGTAGTGATGTACACCTGAAATTTTTACAATGTTGTAAACCAATGTTACTGCAATAAAGAAAAAATTTAAAAAAAAAGAGCAAATGTCACATAACACTAAATAATATGACTGCCGTCACATGCAATGGGGTTATATCACACAATATGTGAGATGTGACTGGCTATCCTAGTGTTACCACAATCAAGGTGTGTGATGTCCAAAAAAGGGGGTGATGTCACACATAACAATTGCAGTGATGTCACACACAAAATGTGAATGATGTCGCAAGCACGACGTTGGAGTGATGTCAAACACACTATCAGAGTGATGCCACACTCAATTGGTGTGCTGTCATACATAATACTGGGAGTGACACCAACATAACGACAGTTGGGATATCATATCCTAATTAAGGTTGATGTCACACACAATTGATGTGATGTGACACAAGATGAGGATGTTGTCACACACACAAGTAGTGTGATGTCGCCCATAACCGTGTGTGCCATGTCAGGCATAACAATGGGTGTGATATCCCATGCACACAATGGGAGTGATGTCACATGATAAAAGGTGAGTTGTGTCAAAAGGGACATGACGATGTCACACATAGCAGTGAGAGTGTTGTCACACAATTCATATGATGTCACACATAATGTGAGTGATGTCACACAGAAACAGGTGAGTAATACAGCAGAGGACTCGTGACTAATGTCACACATGTGTGTCAGTGATGTCACACTATTTTGTGATGTCATAAAAACAACAGGCATGTTGTCTCAAATAACAGAGAGATGTCACTCCAAATATATGAGTGAAGTCACAGAAACATCATGAGAGTGATCGCACAACAGTAGTAGAGTGATGTCCTCAAGAATTAGTGTGACGTCACAGAGAATATTAGTAGTAACATCACACATAATAGCAATTTCATATGCTAAATTGCATTCATGTCACACGCAATTGGTGTGATGTCAACATCTGTGAATGTTGTCACACTCATAATAGGTGTGATGTCATACATGAAAAAGTGTCTTGTCTTATGCCACAAAAAAGTGAATGGTGTCACACATATCATTGGGTATGTTTTCAATCACAAATGTGAGCCCTGTCAAAAGTACACCATTGGTGTGATGTCAGACACACAATGAGTGTGAAGGCTCACAACAACCTGGTGATGTCACAGACAACAGGAGTGGTGTCTCTAAGGAAAATGAGTGAATATTCACATATAGCAATGAGAGTTACACAAAACACACCAGTGCGATATGTCAGAGTAAAATGTGAGAGATTTCACAGAAACCTGGAAGTGACTTCATACATAACAGTGGGTGTCACATCACAGTTAAGAATATGACTGCCATCACACACAATGGGAGTGATATTACACAATTTGAGAGATGTGACCGTCTATCTTATTGTTAGCACACTCATGTTTTGTGATGTCCCAAAATGGGTGTGATGTCCCATACAACGATTGGAGTAATGTCAGACACAAAATGTGAACCACGTCACACTCCATTGGAAGGATGTCAAACACTATCAGAGTGATGCCACACTCAATTGGTGTGATGTCATACATAATACTGGGAGTGACACCACACATAATAATGGTTGGTATATCATACGGGAATTAAGGTTGATGTCACACACAAATGTTGTGGTGTGACACACAATGAGGGTGTTGTCACACCCAAACAATTGATTTGATGTCACCAAGAAGCATGTGGTCACGTCACGCAAAATAGTGGGAGTGATATCACATGCACACAATGAGAGTGATGTCACCCTTTAAAATGTGAATTATGTCACTAGGGACATGTCACTGATGTCACACATAGCGGGTGTGATGTCACACTATTGATGTGATGTCACACATAATGAGACTGAGGTCACACATAAACATGTGAGTAATACCACAAAGGACATGTGACTGACGTCACACATATGTGGGAGTGATGTCACACTATTGGTCTGATGTCATGCAACACAACAGGTGTGATATCACACATAACAGAAAGATGTCACCCAAAATATATGAGTGAAGTCACAGAAACACCATGCGAGTGATGTCACACTAATAGAGTGACGTCCTCGAGAATTAATGTGACATCACATAAAATATTGGGAGTGACATGACACTTAACAATAGCCATTTCTTATGGTAAATTCAAGTGATGTCACACACAATTGGTGTGATGTTAACATATGTGAATGTTGTCACACACACAATAGGTGTGATGTCATACATAAAAATGTGAATTATGTCACAAAAATGTGAATGGTGTCAGACATATCAATGGGTGTGTTTTCACACACAAATGTGAGCACTATCACACATACACCATTGGTGTGATGTCAGACAGACATTGAGTGACGTCAGACACAAAAAGTGTGTGAAAGTACACACCAACCTGGTGATGTCATGGACATTTGGAGTGGTATCTCTAAGGAAAATGAGTGTGAATTCATACATAACAATGAGAGTTACATAAAACACACAATAGGGATATAAATCAGAGTAAAATGTGAGATACTTCACAGAAACCTGGGAGTGATTTCATACAAAACTGTGGATGTCATATCAAAGTTAACAATATGACTGCCCTCACACAACAGGAGTGATATCACACAATTTGAGAGATGTGACAGGCTAACCTAGTTTTATCCTGCTCAAAGTGTGTGATGTCCCAAAATGGGTGTGATGTCACACATAACGATTGGAATGATGTCACACACAAAATGTGAGCGATGTCACACACTGTTGGCATGATGTCAAACACACTATCAGAGTGATGTCACAATCAAGTGGTGTGATGTCATACATAATACTGGGAGTGACACCACACATAATAGTGGTTTGATATCGTATGACAATTAAGGTTGATGTCACTCACAATTGATGGGATGTGACACGCAATGAGGATGTTGGCACACACAAAGGGCTGTGATGTCACCCATAAACAAGTGTGTCACATCACATAACATAGGGTGTGATATCACATGCACACAATGGGAGTGATGTCACAATTTACATGTCACTGATCTCACAGATAGCAGTGGGAGTGATGTCACACTATTGATGTGATGTAACTGATAACAATGGGTGTGATTACACACATAAATGAGCAATCTCACAAAAGACACATGACTGATATCACACATAACCTGTTAATAGTCTACACTCAGGTTTCTATCCAATGTATTGAAAGAGCACTTCTGCTGAATTCAGCTTGCCAATAGCTGTAGGGAACATACTCTAACGAGACCGTTTATACTTTTCACTACAACTGGTACAGCATATCTGTAACATCCATTCAATGAAAGTACAGTGTGAAGAAAAACTCCTTTTTTTATCTGTTTATGATCGTCTTGAAAAGTCCCTTTTCAAAGGTTGCAATTTACTTCTTTCATTCGGGCTTTCTCTTACATGGAACAAAAGAATGTGCTTGTTGAGCTTGGTTGACCAGTAGCTGTTAGGGAGCATCTTCCTATGAGAGGGCCTAAATTTTTCACTACACAAGGAAGAGAATATCTCTAATATGCATATATGAAAAGCACAGTGTGGAGAAAAACCCTTGCTTGTACCTGTTTAGCATCTGCACTGAAAAGTACTTTTTCAAACATTGCAGCTCACGACATTTACTCAGGCTCTCTCTCACATTATAGGAGAGAATGTTCTTACTGAGCAAAGGTTGCCATTAGCTGTTAGTAAGATCTTCCCATGAGAGATTTGATCCTTTTCACTACTGCTGGGAGAAAGTATCTATAACATCCATTGAAATAACATACACGGTGGAAAAAAACTCATTTTAGTTGTTGAGGATCATCTTGATGAGTGAACTTTTCAATCATTGATCTTCATGGCCTGCACTCAGGCTTTCCCTCAAATATAATGAAAGAACACCCGTTCTGAACCCAACAGCCCTGTAGCTGTAAGTTAGCCCTTCCTTGGAGGGCTTTTAAACTTATCACTACAGCTGGGAGAGAGTATCTGCAACATTCATAAAATGAAAGTCAAGTGTGCAGAAAATCTCTGGCTGATATGTCTATAGGATCCTCCTGCAAATTGCCTTTTCCATCATTGTAGTTAACAACCGTCATTCAGGCTCTCTCTCCTATGTAAGGCAAGAAACTACTTGCTGAACTCAGCTGGTAGGGAGCTTTAAGCAGGATCCTCCTTTGAGAGCTTGTAAACTTGTACTGCAGCTGCAAGAGAATATCTGTAACATCCATTCCATGTAAGTTCTCTGTGGAGGAAAACACTTCCTTTTAGCTTTTTAGGATCATATTGTAAAGTGCCTTTTATCTTTGCACTTGATTGCATGCACTCAGGTTTCCTACCTGATATAAAGGAAAACACCCATGCTAAACCTACATTGCAAGTGGCTGTTGGGAACAACTTCCTAGGGGAGTTTCCAATTTTCACCACAGCTCGGAAAGAAGCTGTATCACATCCATTCAATGAAAGTACACCATGAAGAAAACCTCCTTTTGTAAGCGTTTATGACCATGTTCTTAAGTGGCTTTACACTGCAGTTCAATCTGTATTCAGGGTCTCACTGCATATCATGATGACCACTATTGCTTATCACAGTTTGCCAGTATCTGATAGTAACATCTTCATATGAGAGGATTTAAAATTTCAGTAACACTGGGAGAGTGTATCTATAACATCCATAAAACGAAAGTCCAGTATGTATAAAATTTCTTGCTTCTATCTGTATACGACTATCCTGATAATTGCCTTTATCAACATTGCAGTTAACTACCTTCAATCAGGAATTCTTCCCCATGTAAAGCAAGAAAGTTCTTGCTGACCTCTGCTTCCAAGTACTTTACAGGAGGATCTGCCTCTGAGAGCTTTTAAACTTTCCACTGCAGTGGGGCGAGTATTACTCTAACATCCATTCCATGAACCTACTCTGTGGTGAGCAACTCTTAAAGTTAGCATTTTAGGATATGTTAAAGTGCCTTTTCCTCTTTGTCGCTCATTGCCTGCACTGAGGCTCTCTTCCCAACCGAAAGACAACTCACCACTGCTCAAACAAGTTTGAAAGTAGCTGTAGGAACAATGTGCTATGACAGCTTTCCAACTATCACTACAGGTGGTGCAGATGATCATTACCATCCATTCAATAAAAGTTGACTGTTCAGAGCAACTCCTGCTTGTAGGTGTTTAGGATCATCTTGAGAAGAGTCTTTTAATTACTGCAGTTCAATCTGCTTTCGGGGTCTGAGTAGCATATTATGATGAACACTATTGATTAACACAGGTGGTCAATATCATAGGTTACATCTTCATATGAGAGGTTTTTCAGTTTCACTGCAGCTAGAGGAGAGTATCTATAACATCCATAAAATGAAAGTCAAATGTGGAGAAAAATCTCATCCTTGCATCTATATAGAATCTTCTTGCAAATTGCCTTTTCCCTCTTTGCAGTTAACGACCTTCACTCAGGCTCTCTCACCCAAGACATGCAAGAAAATGTTTGCTGAACTCAGCATGCAAGTATCTCTGAGGAGGATTTTCCTCTGAGATCTATTAAACATTTCACTGCATCTGGGAGAGAATATCTCCAACATCCATTCCGTGAACATACTCTGTTCAGAAAAACTCTTCCTTTTAGGTATTAGGATCATATGGTAAATTGCCTTTTCCTCTTTGCTGTTCATTGCCTGCAATAATGTTTCCTTCACTATATAGAGACAAAACAACACTGCTCAACCAATTTTGCCAGTAGCTGTAAGGAACATCTTCGTATGAGAGATTTCAAAGTATTACTACAGGTTTTGCTGATTATATTTAACATCTATTCCATTCAAGTTGAATCTTCAGAGAAACTCCTTATAGTAGCTGTTCAGGATCATCTTGAGAAGAGATATTTAATACACTACAGTTCAATCCACTTTCAGGCTCTCATGAACATATCATGACAAACATTATAGCTTAACACATGTGGCCTACATCTGTAAGTAACATCTTCATCTGAGATGTTTTAAAATTTCAGCACAGCTGGGAGAGGTTATCTATAACATCCATAAAACGAAAGTGAAATATGCAGAAAATCTGTGGCTTTTCTCTTTATGGGATCAGCCTGCATATTGCCTTTAGATCACTGCAGTTAACGACCTTCGCTCAGGCTCTCTATCCCATGTAATGCAAGAAAGTGTTTCTTAACTCGCCTTGCAGAAATCTTTAAGGACGATCTTCCTCTGAGAGCTTGTAAACTTTTCACTGCAGCTAGGAGAACCTATTCATTACATCCATTCCATGTAAGTACTCTGTGGAGGAAAACACTTGCTTTTGGCTTCTTTGGATCATATTGTCAATTGCATTCTCATCTTTGAATTTCATTCCCTGCCCTCAGGCTTCCTCCCCGATGTAAAGAAAAAACACCACTGTTAAACCTACACTGCCAGTAGCGATTAGGAACACCTTCCCATGAGAGTTTACACTTTTCACCACAGCTCAGAAAAAAGCTCTATCACATCCATTTAATGAAAGTACACCGTGGAGATAACTTCTGCTTATAATTGTTTAGGGTCATCTTCATAAGTGACTTCAAATACACTGCAGTTCAATCTGCGTTCAGGGTCTCACTAGCATGTCATGACGAACACTATTGCTTAACACAGGTGACGAATATCTGTTAGTAACATCCTCATTGGAGAGGTTTTAAAATTTCAGTACGGCTGGGAGACAGTATATGTAACATCCATAAAATGAAATTTCACTTTGGAGACAATCTCTTGTTTATATCTGTATAGGATTATCCTGAAAATTGCATTTTACATCATTGCTGTTAACGACCTACACATAGGAGTTCTCTCCTTGTAATGCCAGAAAGTTCTTACTGAACTTGCTTGCAAGTATCTTTAAGGAGCACCTTCCTCTGAGAGCTTTTAAACTTTCCATTGCAGCTGGGAGAGAATATCTATAACATCCATTCCAGGAACATACTGTGTGGTGGAAAAGTCTTCCTTTTAGTTTTTTGGATCACATAGTAAAGTGCCTTTTCCTCTTTGTAGTTCATGTCCTGCACTGAGGCTTCCTTCCCACAGGAAAGACAAAATACCACTGCTCAACGAAGTTTACCAGTAACTCTTTGAAACAATCCTAGGAGAGCTTTCAAACTATCACTACATGTGGTGCAGATTATCATTACCCTACATTCAACGAAAGTGGACTCTTCAGAGAAACTCTGCTTGCAGCTGTTTGGGATCATCTTGAGAAGAGACTTTGACTACACTGCAGTTCAGTCTGCCTTCAGGTTCTCAGTAACGTATCATGATAAACACTATTGCTTATCACAGTTGGCCAATATCTACATGTAACATCTTCATATGAGTGGTTTTCAAATGTCAGTACAGCTGGCAAAGGGTATCTATAACATCCATCAATTGAAATTCAGGTGTAGAGAAAATCTTTTGCGTGTATCTGTATAGGACTATTCTGAAAATTGCCTTTTCCAACGTTGCAGTAAATAACCTTCATCCGTGCTCTTTCTCCCAAGTCAGGTAAAAAATGTTTGCTGAACTCAGCTTGGAAGTATCTTTAAGGAGGCTCTCCCTCTCAGAGCTTTTAAACTTTTCACTGCAGTGGGGAGCGAATATCTATAACATCCATTTCAGGAATGTACCCTGTGGAGAAAAATTCGTCCTTTTAGCTTTTTAGGATCATATTGTAAAGTGCCTTTTCCTCTTTGTTGTTCATTGCCTGCACTGAACCTCCCTTCCCAATGGAAATACAAAACACTGCTGCTCAATGACCTTTGCCAGTAGCCATCAGAGCATCTTCTTAGGAGAGCTTTCGAACGATCACTACAGGTGGTGCAGGTTATTGTTATGATCAACTCAAAGAAAGTTGACGCTTCAGAGAAACTCCAGCTTGTGGCTGTTAAGGGTCATCTTGAGAAGAGACTATTAATAGACTGCAGTTCAAACTCTAGTCAGGGTCCCACTAGCATCTCATGATGAATTATATTGCTTAAGACAGGTGGCCAATATTTGAAAGCAACATCTTCATCTTAGGGGTTTTAAATTTCAATAGTGCTGCGAGAGAGTATCTATAACATCCATAATATGAAAGACAAGTTTGGTGAAAATCTCGTTCGTGTAACTGTGTACGTTCATCATGCAAATTGCCTTTTCCCTCATTGCATTTCATGGCCTTCACTCAGATCTCTCTCCAAAGTAAAGCAAGAAAGCGTTTGTTGAACTCAGCTTGCAGGGTCCTTTAAGAATGATCTTCTGAGAGCTTTTAAAATTTTCACTGCAGCTGGGAGAACTTATCTATAATATCCATTCCATGTAAGTACCATGTGGAGGAAAACACTTGCTTTTAGCTTCTTCAGATCATATTGTCAATTGCATTTTCATCTTTGCATTTCATTGCCTGCACTCACGTTGCCTCCCTGATTTAAAGAGAAAACACTACTGCTAAACCTACTCTGCCAGTAGCTGTTAGGAACACCTTCCTTTGAGAGTTTCAACATTTCAACACACCTCGGAAAGAAGCTTTACCAAATCCATTCAATGAAAGTATACCGTGAAGAAAACCTCTTCTTGTACCTGCTTAGGATTATGTTCATGAATGACTTTAAAGGCATTGCAGTTCAGCCTGCATTTAGGGTATCATTAGCATATCATGATGAACACTATTGCTTAACACAGGTTGCCAATATCTGTTAGTAACATCTTCATATGAGAGTTTTTAAATTTTCAGTACAGCTGGAGAGAGTATCTATAACATCCATGAAATGAGAGTTCAGTGTGGAGAAAATCTCTTGGTTGTATCTGTATAGGAGTATCTTGAAAATTGCCTTTTCCACCATTGCAGTTAACGACCTGCACTTAGGAATTCGCTCCCAGGTAAGGCAAGAAAGATCTTGCTGAACTCAGATGGCAAGTAGCTTTCAGCAGATCTGCCTCTGCGAGCTTTTAAACTTTCCACTGCAGCTGAGACAGAATATCTATACCAAACATTACATGTAAGTACACTCTGTGGAGGAACATACGTCCTTTTAGCTTTTTAAGATCATCTTACAAAGTGCCTTTTCATCTCTGCAGTTACTGCCTGCACTCAGGTCTCCTCCACAACGTAAAGACAAAACACCACTGTAAACCTATTTTGCCAGTTGCTGCTAGGAGCACATTCCTATGAGATGTTAAAATTGTCACCACAACCGGGGAAGAAACTCTATCACATCCATTCAACGAAAGTACCGTGTGAAGAATATCTTTACGTGTCGCTGTTTAGAATCATATTCATGAGTGACATTAAAAACATTGTAGTTCAGCCTACCTTCAGGGTCTCACTAGCATATTATTATCAACACTATTGTTTAACGCAGGTTGCAAATATCTGTTAGGAATACCTTCATATGAGAGGTTTTAAAATTTCAGTACAGATGGGAGTATCTATAACATCTATAAAATGAAAGATCATTGTAGAGAAAATTTCTTGCTAATATCAGTATAGGACTATCCTGAAAATTTCCTTTGCATCCTTGCAGTTAACAACATTCACTTAGTAATTCTCTCCCTATTTAATGAAAGAAAGACCTTGCTGAACTCAGATTGCAAGTAGCTTTCCGCAGGATCTGCCTCTGAGAGCTTTTAAACTTTCCACCGCAGCTGGGACACAATATCCATAACATCCAGTACATGAACGTACCCTGTGCAGAAAAACTCTTCCTTGTAGATTTTTGGACGATGTGGTTCAGTGACTTTTCCTCTTTGCCGTTCATTGCCCGCACTGAGGCTGTCTTCCCAATGGAATGACAAAACACCACTAAGCAACCAAGTTTGCCAGTAGTTTTCAGGATCATCTTACTAGGAGAGCTATCACTACAGGTGGTGCAGATTATCCTTACCATCCATTCGATGACAGTTGACTCTTCAGAGAAACTCCTCCTTGTAGCTGTTTAGGATCATCTTGAGAATTTGAATACACTGCAGTTCAAACTACATTCAGGGTCTCACTAGCATATCATGACGAACATTTTTGTTTAACACAGGTACCCAATAAGTGTAAGTAACATCTTCATATGAGAGGTTTTAAAATTTCAGTACACTTGGGAGATAGTATCTATAGCATCTGTAAAAGGAAAGGCCAGTCTGGAGCAAAATTCTTGCTTGCATCTGTAGAGGACTATCCTGAAAATTGCCTCTCCCAACATTGCTGTTAATGACTTTTACTTAAGAATTTTCTCCCTGGGGCCTGCCTGGTGGCGCAAACGGTTTCGTGTGCATGCTCCACTTTGGTGGCCTGGGGTTTTCAGTTTCCCAACCCTGGGCACGCACCAACGCACTGCTTGCCAGGACATGCTGTGGTGGCGTCCCATATAAAGTAGAGGAAGATGGGCACAGATGTTAGCTCAGGGCCAATCTTCCTCAGCAAAAAAGAGGAGGATCAGCATCGGATGTTACCTCAGGGCTGATCTTCCTCCCAAAAATAAAAGAGAATTCTCTCCCATGTAATGCCAGCAAGTTCTTGCCTAACTCTGCTTGCAAGTACGTTTAAGGAGCATCTACCCCTGAGAGCTTTTAAACTTTCTACTGCAGCTGGGAGAGAATATCTATTGTATCCATCTAATGAACATACTCTGTGGAGAAAAACATTTCCGTTTAGTTTTTGAGGATCATAATGGAAAGTGCCTTTTCTTCCTTTTGGTTCGTTGCCTGCACTGAGGCTGCCTTCTCAATGGAAAGACAAAATACCACTGCTCAGGCACTTTTGCCAGTAACAACTAAGGAAATAACTTCGTGCCCTGTTTCTCTTCCTTCCAGCAAATGAGGTCCAGCTTCCTTAACCAGGTTGGGGACATATTGCCATTTCAGGCCTTGAGAAGGAATATCACATTCCTTTGAGAAGGCAATTTCTGATCCCGGGTTCTCAGTAGAGCTCTAGGAACGAGTTAGTAATTGAATTTCAATGATTACTGGAACTTAGCTGAACTATGTATAACACCCATTGTTGGAAATAACTTCATGCCCACTATCTCTTCCTTCCATCTCATAAAGATCAGAAACCTAAAACAGGTATATAACAGAATACAGTTTCAGGCCTTGAGATTGAATCTCATATTCCTTTGAGAGGGCACTTTCTGACCCAGGCTTGTTAGCAAATGTCTAGAAACGACTTTGTAGATGAGTGGCAATCATCACTACAGCTGAGCTCATCTGTATAAAATACCCATCCCTGGAAGTATCTTTGTGCTCACTCGCTCTTCCTTTCAGCTAGTGAGAATCACCTTCTTAAACCAGGTTTAGAACATAATGCTATTTTGGTCGTTGAGAGCAAATCTCACATTCCTCTGTGAAGACACTTACTGATAACTTCTTGTAAGTAGATGTCTAGGAACAAGTTTATATTGGAGCATCAATCAGTACTACAACTGAGTAAAATGATTTATAATACCCATTCCACGAAATAGCTTCATGTAAAAACTCTCTTCCTTCTAGCACTAAGCGTCACTAAACTAAACCAGTTTTGGACCATATTGCCTTGTTGGGCCCTGAGAAGGATTCTCGCATTCCTTTGAGAAGGCACTTTCTGATCCCAGAGTGGAAGTAGATGTCTAGGAACAAGTTTGTATATGAGTGGCAAGCGTTACTACAGCTGAGCTAAGCTGTGTATAATACCCATTCCTGAAAATAACTTTGTGCCTCATCTCTCTTCCTTCCAACTCATAAGGATCACAAAGCTAAACCAGGTTTGGAACATATTGCCATGTCACTCCTTGAGATGGAATCTCATATTCCTTTGAGAAGGCACATTCTGATCCTGTCCAGAATGTTGAAGTCTAGGAATAAGTATGTATATGAGTGTTAATCGTTACTAGACCTGAGCTCAACTGTCTATAACAACCGTTCCAGGTAATACTTTTTGCCTCATCTGTCCTCCTTCAATCTCATAAGGATCACAAATATAAACCAAGTTTCATGCATCGTGCCATTTCAGGCCTTGAGAATGAATCTCACACTACTTTGAAGGCACTTTCTGATCCCTGCTTCTAAGTAGCTGTCCAGGACAAGATTCTATATAAGTGGCAATCGTTACTACAACTGAACTATTCTTTGAGTAACACCCAATCCTGAAAATAACTTCATGCCCAATCTATCTTCCTTCCAGCTCATAATGAAGACCTTCCTCAAGCAAGTTGGGAACATATTGCCATTTCAGACCTTGAGAAGAAATCTCACATTCCTTTGAGACAGCAGTTTCTGATCACAGCCTGCACGTAGACGTCTAGGATCAAGTTTGTATGTGATTGGCAATCACTAATAGAGCTGTGCTTCTCTCTTCCTTCCATCTCGTAAGGATCACAAACCTAAATCAGGTTTGGAACATAATGCCATTTCAGGCCCTTGAGAACAAATCTCACACTCCTTTGAGAAAGCACTTTCTGATCCCGGCTTGTAAGTAAATGTATAGTAACGAGTTTCTAAATGAGTGGCAATCATTACTACAGCTGAGCTAAACTATGTATAAGAACCATTCCTCAAAATAACTTCCTACCCCATCTCTCTTCCTTCCAGCTCTAAAGGATTACATTCTTAAGCAAGGTTTTGAATGTAATACCATGTCAGGCCTTGAGAATGAATCTCACGTTACCTTGAGAAGGAACTTTCTGATCCCAGCTTCTAAGTAGATCCCTAGAAACAAGTTTGTATATGAGTGGAATCATTACTACAACTGAGCTGAACTATGAATAACCCCTATTCCTGAAAATAACTTTGTGCCGGTCTCTCTTCCTTCCAGATCATAAGGCCCACCTTCCTCAACCATGTTTGGAACATATTGCCATTTCCGGCCTTGAGAAGGAATCTCATATTCCTTTAAGAAAGCACTTTATGATCACTGCTTCTAAGTATATGCCCAAGAACAAGATTCTATATAAGTGGCAATCGTTAGTACAACTGAGCTATTCTATGAATAACATCAATTCCTGGAAAAAAACTTCATGCTCAATCTCTCTTACTTCCAGCTCGTAAATACCACCTTCCTCGACTAAGTTTGGAACATATTGCTGTTTCAGACCCTCAGAAGGAATGTCACATTCCTTTGAGAAGTTGCTTTCTGATCCTGGGGTTATGTAGATGTCTAGGAACAAGTTTGTATATGAGTGGCAATCATTACTACACCTGAGTTAATCTATGTAGAAAACTCATTCATGAAAATGTCATTGTGCCCAATCTCTCTTCCTTCCATCCAATAAGGATCACAAACCTAAGCCAGGTTTGGGACATATTGCAATTTTGGGCCCTGAGAAGGAAAGTCACATTCCTTTGCGAAGGCCCTTTGTGTTCCCGACCTGTATGTAGGGAACTTGTTCTGTGAACAAGTTTGCATATGAGTGGCAATCACGACGACAGGAGCTAACGTATGTATAACAGCCATTCCTGGAAATCACTTTGTGCCTAATCTCTCTTCCTTTATCTCATCAGGATCAGCTTGCTCAACCATGTTGGAACATCATGGTATTTTGGGCCTTGAGAAGGAACCTCATAGAGTCCAGCCCCATGGTGTAGTGGTTAAGTGTGCACCCTCTGTTGCTGGTGGCCCGTGTTCAGATACCGGGCACACACCGACACACAGTTTGTCAGGCCATGCTGTGGTGGCATCCCACATAAAGTGGAGGAAGATTGGGACGGATGTTAGGTCTGGGCCAGTCTTCCTCAGCAAATAGAGGAGGATTGGCATGGACGTTAGCTCAGGGCTGATCTTCCTCACAAAGAAAAAAGAGAGGGAACCTCATATTCCTTTCAGAAGGAACGTTGTTATCCCGGCTTCTAAGTAGAAGTGTAGGAACAGGTTTTGTTTGGCAATCATTACTACAGCTGAGCTAAACTGTGACTAACAGCCATTCCTGGAAATAGCTTCATGCCCAAACTCTCTTCATTCCGGCTCGTAAGGACCACATTTGTCAACCAGGTTTGGAATATAGTGCCCTCTCAGGCCTTTAGAAGGAATCTCACATTCTTTTGAGAACACACTCTCTGATACCAGCTTCTAAGTAGATATCTAGGAACAAGTTTGTATAGACGTGACTGTCATTACTACAGCTGACAAACTTGGTATAACACCCATTCCTGGAAATCACTTTGTGCCTAGTCTCTCTTCTTTCCATCTCGTAAGGATCACAAACCTAAACCTGATTTGGACCATAATGCCATTTCAGTCCTTAAGAAGGAGTCTCACAGTGCTTTCAGAAGGAATGTTCTGTTCCTGGTTTTTACGTAGATGTCTAGGAACAAGTTTGTATATGATTGGCAATCATTACTACAGTTGAGGTGAACTTCACATAACACCCATTCCTGGAAGAAACTTTGTGCCTAATCTCTCTTCCTTCCATCTCATAAAGATCACAAACCTAAACCAGATTTCGAACCTACTGTCATTTTGCACCTGGACAACAAAACTCACATTCCCTTGAGAAGGCTCTAAGTAGATGTCTAGGAAAACGTTGCTATATGAGTTTCAATCATTAGTAGAGGTGAGCTTTATTTTGTGTAACACCCATTCCCGGAAATAACTTTGTGCCTTATCTCGCTTCCTTCAATCACGTAAGGATCACAACCCAAAACGAGGTTTGGTAAATAATGCCAATTCGGCCATTGAGAACGAATCTCACATTTCTTTGAGAAGGCAATTTCTGATCCTGGCTTGTAAGTAAATGTCTAGGAGCAAGTTTGAATATGAGTGGGTGGCAATCATTACTACAGCAGAGATGAAATATATATCACCTATTCTTGAAAATAACTTGGTGCCCAACCTCTCTTCCTTCCAGCTCATAAGCATCACCAACCTAAATGTTTTGGAACATACTGGCATTCGGACCCTGAGAAGGTATCTCACTTTCTTATGAGAAGGCACTTTCTAATCCCAGCCTATATGTAGATATGCAGGAACAAGTTTGTAAATGAGTGACAATCATTATTAAAGCGGAGTTAAAAGGTGTATAACACCTAATCCCTGAAACAACTTTGTGCATAATCTCTCTTCCTCCCATGTTGTAAGGATTACTTTGCTCACCCAGGAACAGAATTTGGAAAACAATGCCATTTCTGGACCTGAGAATTAATCTCACATTCCTTTGAGAAGGAAATTTCTGATGCAGGCTTCTAAGTAGAAGTCCATGAACAAGTTTGTATATGAGTGGCAATCATTCCTACAGCTTAGCAAAAGTATGTGTAACGCCCATTCCTGGAAATAAATTTGTGCCTAACCTCTCTTCTTTCCATCTTGTAATGGTGAAAAACCTGAACCCGGTTTGGAGCATAATGCCATTTTGTGCCCTGAGAACGAATCTCATACTCCTTTGATAAGGCACTTTCTGAACCACCTTGTAAGTAACAGTCTAGGAACAAGTAGCTATATGAGTGGTAATCGTTAGTACAACTGAGCTAACCTATGTATAGCACCTGTTTCTGGACATGACTTCATGCCCAATCTCCCTTCCTTCCGGCTGCTGCAGATCTCCTTCCAAAAGCAGGCTTGTAAACAGGGCCATGTAGGGCCTTGAGAGAGAATCTCACGCACATGCCTTAGAGAAGGAACTTTCTTATCCCGGTTTGTAAGTAGATGGTAAGAAACATCTTCCTATCTGAATGGCATCACTACTACAGCTGAGTTAAACTATGGATAACGCCAGTTCCTGGAACGAAGTTCAGGCCCAATATCCCTTCCTTCCGTTACATGAGGATCCCCTTCCTAAGGAAGGTATGGAACGAGGACCATGTAGTGCCTTGAGACAATCTCACTCACAAACCATAGAGAGCACACTTAATGATAGCGGATTCTAAGTAGATGGTTAGGAACATGTTTGTATCTGAGTGGCAAGAATTGCTACAGCTGAGCTAAACTAAGTATAACACCCATTCCTGGAAATGACTTAGTGCCCAATCTCCCTTACTTCCAACTCCTAACGATTGCCTTCTCAAAGCAGGTTTGGAAACAGGACTGTGTATTGTCTTGCAACAACATCTCACTCATAAGCCATTGAGAGCGCGTTTTCTCATACTACAGTCTAAGTAGATGGCTAGAAGCATGTTTGTATCTGAGTGGCAGGCATTACTACAGCTGAGCTAAACTAAGTATAACTCCCATTCCTGGAAATTACTATGTGCCCAATCTCCCTCCTTCCAGCTCCGAAGGATCACTTTCCCAAAGCAGGTATGGAAACAGGGCCATGTAGGGCCTTGACACAGGATCACTCTCAAATGCCTTAGAGAACGGAATTTCTTATCCTGGGTTGGAAGTAGATGGCTAGAAACATCTTTGTTTGTGAGTGGCAATCATTACTACAGCTGAGTTAAACTATGTATAAGACCCATTCCTGGAAACAACTTGGTGCCCAATCTCCCTTTCTCCCAGCTCCTAAAGATCGCCATCCAAAACCAGGTTGTGCACAGGGCCACGGAGGGCCTTGAGAGAGGATTTCACACACATGTCTTAGGGAAGGCACTTTCTTATCTCGGCTTGTAAGTAGATGGAAAGAAACATCTTCCTATCTGAGTGGCAATCACTACTGAGGCTGAGTTAAACTATGTATAACACCCATTCCTGGAAAAAACTTCTTGCCAGATCTCCCTTCCTTCCAGTGCAAAAGGATCGCCTTGCCAAAGCAGGTTTACACAGGCCCATGAAGGGCCTTGAGAGACAATCTCACTCACATGATTTAGAGAAAGCACTTTCTTATCCTGGCTTGTATTTAGATGGTAAGAGACATCTTTGTATCTGAGTGGCAATCACTACTACAACTCGGATAAACTATGTATAGCACCCATTCCTGGAAGTAACTTCATGCCCCATCTCTTTTCCTTCCCACTCCTAAAGATCACCTTCCCGAAAAGGTTTTGCACAGGCCCACATAGGGCCTTCAGAGAGAATCTCACTCACTTGCCTTAGACCGGGCACTTTCTTATCCTGGACAGTAAGTAGATGTTGTGAAACATCTTTCTATCTTTGTGGCAATCACTACTAGAGCTGAGTGAAACGATGGATATCAGCCATTCCTGGAAGTAACTTCATGCCCAATCTCCTTTCCTTCCAGCTCCTAAGGATGGCCTTCCCAAAGAAAGTTGTGCACAGCACCATGTAGGGCCTTGAGACAGAATCTCAGTCAAATTCCTTAGAGAAGGCACTTTCTTATCCTGGCTTTGTGAGAAGATGGTAAGAAACATCTTGGTATCTGAGGGGCAATCACTACTACAGCTGAGTTAAACTATGGATAACATCCATTCCTGGAAGTACCTTCATGCCCCATCTCCCTTCCTTCCACCTGCTAATGATCACCATCCGAAAGGAGGTTTGGAAACAGGGCCGTGGAGTTCCTAGGGACAGGAACACTCTCAAATTCCTTAGAGAACACACTTTCTTCTCTCGGTTTGTAAGTTGACAGAAAGAAACATCTTTGTATCCAAGTGTGAATCATTACTAGCTTTTGGGTTAAGGTTCGTGTTAGAGTTTGGGTTAGGGATCGGGTTAGGTTTAGGCTCAGGATTAGGGTTCGGGTTCGGGTTAGGGTTAAGGTTAGGCTTAGGGTTCAGGTTAGGGTTTGTGTACTGGTTTGGTTTAGGTTTAGGGTTAGGGTTAGGGTTGGGGTTAGGGCTAGGGTTAGGGTTAGGGTCAGGCTTGGGTTTAGGGTTAGCTTTCAGGTTCGGGTTCGGGTTAGGGTTAGGGTTATGGTTGGGTTCCGCTTAGGGTTAGGGACAGGGTGCAGGTTAAAGTTCAGGCTGGTTTATGGCTAGGGTTACATTTAGGATTGGGGTTAAGGTTAGGCTTAGGATTCTGGTTAGTGTTAGGGTCGGGTTAGGCTTTGGGTGAGGGTTAGAGTTAGGGTTCGGGATTGAGTTATAGTTAGGCTTAGGGTAAGTGTTACTGTTTGCTTAGAATTAGGGCTATCATTGCCTTCCCGTTAGGGTTAACGTTTGGGTTATTGTTAGGGTTCAGGTTAGGGTTAGGGTTATGGTTCCGGTTAGGGTTTAGTTTAGGGTTAGGGTTGGGGTTAGGGTTAGGGTTAGGGTTAGGGTTCTGGTTAGGGTTGGAGTTAGGGTTCGTGTACTCTTTTGGTTTAGGTTTAGGGTTAGAGTTAGCCCTCAGGTCAGTGGTCGGGTTAGCTTTTGTTTAAGGTTCGTGCTAGGGTTCAGGTTAGGGTTAGGGTTAGGTTTAGCGGTCTGGTTAGTGTCAGAGTTAGGGTTAGTGTTAGGGTTAGGGTTAAGGTCGGGTCCATCTTCAGGTTAGGGTTAGTGTTAGGGATCGGTTTAGGGTACGAGTTAGGGTTAGGGTTCGTGTTAGGATTAGGGTTAGGTTTAGGGCTATGGTTGGGTTCGTGTTCGGGTTAGGGATAGGGTTCTGGTTATGGTTAGGGGTCAGGTTCTGGTTTGGATTAGATTTAGCATTAGTGTTCACGTTAGGGCTAGGGTTCGGGTTCTGGTTAGTGTTAGCATTAGGGTTAGGTTTCAGGTTAGGATTAGGGTTAGGCTTAGGGTTAACGTTAAGTTTAGGCTTAGGTTTAGTATTATGGTTCGATTTCGGGTTAGAGTTAGAGTTAGGATTCATGTTAGGGTAAGGGCTATGGTTTGGGTTAGCATTAAGTTTAGTTTTAGTGTTACTATTTGGACTAGGGTTATGGTTATGTTTCAGGTTTGGTTTAGGGTTAGCTTTAGCGTTAGGTTTCACATTAGGGTTAGGATTACGGTTGCCTCCAGTTTAGGGTTGGAGTTGGGTTATGTATAGGGTTATGTTTAGTGTTCGGATTAATGTTACGATTAGGTTTCAGTTTCGGTGTAGGGTTAGCCTTAGCTTTAGGGGTCGGGTTAGTGCTAGGGTTAGGGTTGGATTCGGGTTAGGGTTAGGGTTAGAATTAGGGCTGGATTTAGGGTTATGGTTTGGTGTAGTGTTAGGTTTAAGGTTAGGTTAAGGGTTGGGGTTAGGGTTAGGATTGGGTTTAGGGTTAGAGTTAGTGTTCAGGTTAGTGTTAGGGTTAGGGTTCAACTTCAACATCATGTTAGGGTTAGGGTTAGTGTCGAGCTAGGTGTCGGGATAGGGTTAAGGTTACGGTTCAGGTTAGGGTTTCTGAAAATGTTAGGGTTAATATTCGTGTTAGGATAATGGTTAGCTATAGGGTTAGGGTTGGGTTCATGTTAGGGTTAGATCTCTGGTTCAGCTTAGGTTTAGGTTTCAAGTTCTTGTTCTGGTTAGTGTTAGTGTTACGTTTCGGGTTATGTTTAGGGTTAGGATTAGGGTTACAGTTATTGTTAGTGTTACATTTAGGGAGAGGTTAGTGTTCGGATTAGGGTTAGGGTTAGGGTTCAGGTTCTGGATTGTGTTAGGGTTTCGGTTATTGTCGGGTTCGGCTTCGTGTCAGGGTTAGGTTTTGAGTTCAGTTTAGTTAAGGATTAGGGTGAGGGTTAGGGTTAGAGTTTGGTTTCGGGTTACTATTAGGGTTGGGGTTGGGGTTAGGATTAGGCTTCGGTTTAGTGCTAGGGTTAGGGTTAGGGTTGGTTTGGGTTAGGGTTAGAGATTGTTAGGGTTAGGGGTAGGACTGGGTTAGGGTCAGGGTTCGGGTTGGGTTAGGATTAGGGTTAGTGTTAGGGTTTGGGTTAGGGTTAGGCTTCGGGTTAGCGCTAGGGTTAGGGTTAGGATTGGGTTGGGTTACAGATAGCATTAGGGTTCAAGTTTAGGTTAGGGTTAGGGTTCGTTTAGGGTTATGGTTCAGGTTAGGGTTAGAGTTGCTGTTAGAGTTCAAGTTATGGTTAGGCTTAGGGTTAGGGCTAGGTTTACTCTTAGGCTTTGGTTGGGTTAGGGTTAGGGTTAGGGTTTGGGTTAGTGTTTGTGTCATGGTTAGTTTCCAGTTTCTGGTTAGGGTTAGGGATAGCGATAGTGTTCAGGTTAGTGTTAGGGCTAGAGTTCGGTTTAGGTTTGGTTTTGGGTTAAGGTTAGGGTTCGGATTCGGTTTATGTTTAGCGTTAAGTTTAGGTTTCGAGTGAGGATTAAGGTTAGAGTTAAGGTTACAGTTAGGGTTAGTGTTAGGGTTAGGGTACAGGTTAGGTTTAGAGTCAGAGTAAGAGTTAGAGTAAGAGTTAGGGTTAGTTTTATGATTCGACTTCAGGTTAGGGTTTTGATTAGGTTTCGTGTTAGGGTAAGCCTTACAGTTTGGGTTAGGGTTAGGTATAAGGTTAAGTTTAGTTTTAGGGTTAGTGTTTGGATTAGCGTGAGAGTTCCTTTTCAGGTTAGGGATTGGTTATGGTTAGGGTTAGGCTCGGGTTAGGCTTCAGGTTAGGATTAGGGTTAGGGTACGGGTTAAATTTAGGGCTAGGGTTAGTGTTCCGGTACGAGTTAGTGTTAGGGTTAGGCCTAGGGTTAGTGTTAGAGTTGGGTGCGGGTTCGGGTTAGGGTTAGGGATATGGTTACTCTTAGGGTTAGGTTTATGGTTATGGTTGGGTTCCGGTTAGGTTTAGGGTTAGGGTTCAGGTTAGGGTTAGGGTTAGGATTAGGGTTAGGATTAGTGTTAGTTTCAGGACAGGGTTATGGTTAAGGTTACTGTTAGGGTTACGCTTAGGCTCTGTTTGGGTTACAGTTAGGTTTAAGGTTAGGGTTCAGGTTAGGGTTCGGGTTAGTGTTAGTGTTAGGGTTCAGGTTAGGGTCTGGGTTAGGGTTTAGGGTTTGGGTTGTGGTTAAAGCTAGGGTTAGGGGTCTGTTCAGTGTTAGGGTCAGGGCCAGCACCGGTTTTCTTTAGGCTTAAAGTTAGTCTTAGGGTTTAGGGTTAGGTTTATGATTAGTGTTAGCTTTATTGTTGGGCTAGGGTTGGGGTTAGGCTTCGTTTTGGGGATCTAGGAAGTTTTGGGGTTAGGGTTGCCATTCGGATTAGTGATAGGGTTACTGCTATGGTTTGGGTTATGTTTAGGCTAAGGTTTATGGCTAGGTTTAGAGTTGGGTTAGATTAGGGTTAGGGTTAGGGTTAGTATTAGTTTTCAGGCTATGGTTAGGGTTAAGGTTAGGTTTAGGGTTACTCTTAAGGTTAGGGTTAGTGCAAGGGTTAGGGTTCGGTTTTGGCTTAGGGTTATGGTTAGGTGTAGGATTAGAGTTAGTGGTCTGATTGGGGTTCTGGTTCCACTTCGGGTTCGGGATTTGGGTTAGGGTTAGAGTTAGGGTAGGATTAGGCTTCGGGTTAGGGTTAGGGTTAGGGTTTGCGTTAGGATTAGGGTTAGTGTTAGGGTTAGAGCTCGGGTTCAGGTTTGGGTTACATTTAATGGTAGGATGGCGTCATGCTTTGGGTTACAGTTACCATTTGGTTCAGGTTAGTGTTTGAGTTAGGATTATGCTTAGCGTTAGAGTTCTGGTTAGGTTTAGGGTTAGTGTTCAGGTTAGGGTTTAGTTGGGTTAGAGCTAGTGTTTGCTTTAGGTTTAGGGTTAGTTTTAGGGTTAGGCTAAGGGTTCAGTTTAGTGTTATGTTAGGGTTAGGGTTCGGATTCACGTTAGTAATTGTGTTCAAATGTGGTTTAGGTTTAGGTTTTGGGTTAGGGTTTGGGTTAGATTTAGGGTACCAGTTAGGGTTAGGGTTATGGTTCGGGTTAGTGGTAGGATTAGGGTTTGAGTTAGGGTTAGCTTTAGTGTTAGGGTTCAGGTGGGTTAGGGTTAGCATTCTTGTTAGGGTTATTGGTAGGTAGAGTTTTAGGGTTAGGTTTGGGGATAGGGTTAGGGTTCATGTTAAGTATACTGTTGGATTAGCTTTCATGTTAGGATTAGGGTTGAGTTAGATTAATGGTTAGGATTAGGGTTATGGTGTAGGTTAGGTTTAGGGATAGGGTGAGTGTTAAGGTTAGGGTTCAGTTTCAGGTTACGTTTAGTGTTAGATTCAGGGTTTGGTTTCAGGTTAGGGCTAGAGTTGGGTTCACGTTAGGGTTCTGGTTAGGTTTATGGTTTTGCTTAGGTTTAGGTTTAGTGTTATAGTTAGTGTTCAGATTTGGTTAGGGTTAGGGTTCGGGTGGGATCCAGTTAGGGTTAGGGTTAGGGTTAGGCTTCTTGTTAGCGTTAGCACTAGGGTTCAGGTTAGGTTTAGCGTTACGATTAGGTTTAGGGTTATGGTTATGGTTAGGTTATGCCTCAGGTTATGGATAGGTTAATGATTCATGTTAATGTTATGGTTAGGGTTAGGGTTGGGATTAAGGTTAGGTTTATTGTTGGTGTTAGGTTTCTGGTTAGGGTTAGGCTTAGGATTCAGCTACATGTTAGGTTAGTGTTCGGATTCAGTTTAGGGTTAGGGTTATGATCAGGTTAGGGTGAAGGTTAGTGTTACTGTTGGGGTTAGAGTTAGCAATAGGGCTCTGTTTAGGACGAGGCATTACTATTCTGGTTAGTGTTAGTGTTAGGGTTAGGATTCAATTTCAGTTTACAGTTAGGATAACATTCGGGTTAGGTATTAGGGACAGGCTTAGTGTTCGGGTTAGCTTTATGGTTTGGGGGGGGTTCTTTCTCTGCCCCCGACAGCCCCGAGCTGGGTCGGTCCCTCAGACCTGGCCAGGGGCAGCCCGTCCCCCGGCGCCCTTCCCCATGGCATCCAAGGGCAAGCTGGGCGTCAGCCCCACCCCGCTCGCCACTGCCACGACCATCGCCCTACCTCGGGGGGCCTGGGCAGGACAGGGACCCGGCTGTGGGAGGCCTCCAGATCTCAGGTCTGGCACACCGTTTACCAGGCTGCTTCCTCCTCTGACGGGGGCCCAGCACACGCCCCAGGAGACTTGGCGGCCTCCCCCAGGGCTCTATCCTCTGCAACTCGTCCCCTTGGAAGGGGTCTGGCCCAGGTGCCAGGTTCGGCTGGTCGGCCAGGCTCCTCTTGGGAAAGCAGGCAAACCGAGCCAGGCTTGCAGTGGCCCTGGCGTGACACCTGCCACCTCAGGCAGAGGGCCTCCCGCGTGCCCTCCATGGCGGACTTCTCCCCGGATCCGTGGCCTGGGCACTAGGAAGGCCGGGCCTCCCCGACTCCCGGGAGGAGGGGCTAGCCCCGTTGCGCCCTGGCCCCCTAACCCTCTGGTGCCATCTGCCTGTCTCGGCACTTCTGACTCCACAGAGCCTTTCCTACATCTGGGCTGCCTGCCGTGGCAAAGTGCAGGCGTGGGGTGAGGCCATGGCTTTGTCTTTCCAGGAAAAAGTGAGCCCCTGGCCGAAGCAGCAGGCCCAGGCAGAGCCTTGAGCTTGAAGCCCAGTAGGTCTGTGGCCCTCAGGGCCAGAGCAATGCTTTCAAGGCAGGGAAGCGGCCTGCAAGCTGAGTGGGAGTGGGGGAGGGGAGGGAGACAGCTGAAGCCGAGTCCAGAAGGGCGGCGATGGAAGAGCTGCAGCTGGGTCAGAGCCTGGAGGGAGGGCGGGGCCTTCACTGAGGACCCCCCCCAGGCCAGCCCGAGGCACCGGCGGTCGCGCATGCGCCCTTGGCCTGTGCGGTGTGTGGGGGGTTGAACCCAAGCCCGCAGGGCTCCCGGAGCGGCCAGAGAAAGAAGGGCCCATGGAGAGGTAGGCGAGGTGGGCAGGGGGCGCCACCTTACTCTGCTCAGCTCCCTGAGGGAGAGAGAGAGAGACAGAGACAGAGAGAGAGATCCCTGACCTCTGAGTCTCTGCCTCCACCGCTGGCTGGTGCCAACTCACGCGCCATCCCACTTCCAGCCATCACCCCCACGCCTGCCCCGGGGCCAGCCCCACCACAGAGAGGCCGGTTGGTTCCTGCTCACCTCTGTGCCGTCCCTTCCCGACCTGACCCCAGTGCAGGGGACAAGCTTCAGACATGTCTTTCCATGTCCCTCTGCATGACAATAGACTTCCTCCCCTCTCCCATTCCACAGGCCCACCCGGGACATCCACCTTTGTCATTAGCTCAGGAGAGGATGCAAGATGAGAATCTCTGCTATTGTGTGGGGAGACTCAGTTTCCCGGGTTTCCCCCATGGACACATGTTCTTCAGCTGGGTCTGATTTTCTCCAGACAAGCTGTCTTGGGAAGGATTTGGCCAGCCCTGAGAACCTGAAGGGAAAGGGCGGAGGGGGGTTCTCTCTCTGCCCCCGACAGCCCCGAGCTGGGTCGGTCCCTCAGACCCGGCCAGGGGCAGCCCATCCCCCGGCGCCCTTCCCCGGGGCATCCAAGGGCAGGCTCGGCGCCAGCCCCACCCCGCTCGCCACTGCCCGACCATCGTCCTCCCTCGGGGGGCCTGGGCAGGACAGGGACCCGGCTGTGGGAGGCCTCCAGATCTCAGGCCTGGCACACCGTTTACCAGGCTGCTTCCTCCTCTGACGGGGGCCCAGCACACGCCCCAGGAGACTTGGCAGCCGCCCCCAGGGCTCTATCCTCTGGAACTCGTCCCCTTGGAAGGGGCCTGGCCCAGGTGCCAGGTTCGGCTGGTCGGCCAGCCTCCTTTGGAGAAAGCAGGCAATCCGAGCCAGGCTTGCAGTGGCCCTGGCGTGACACCTGCCACCTCAGGCAGAGGGCCTCCCGCGTGCCCTCCATGGCGGGTTACTCCCCGGAGCCGTGGCCTGGGCACTAGGAAGGCCGGGCCTCCCCGACTCCCGGGAGGAGGGGCTAGCCCAGTGGCGCCCTGGCCCCCAAACCCTCTGGTGCCATCTGCCTGTCTCGGCACTTCTGACTCCACAGAGCCTTTCCTACATCTGGGCTGCCTGCCGTGGCAAAGTGCAGGCGTGGGGTGAGGCCATGGCTTTGTCTTTCCAGGAAAAAATGAGCCCCTGGCCGAAGCAGCAGGCCCAGGCAGAGCCTTGAGCTTGAAGCCCAGTAGGTCTGTGGCCCTCAGGGCCAGAGCAATGCTTTCAAGGCAGGGAAGCGGCCTGCAAGCTGAGTGGGAGTGGGGGAGGGGAGGGAGACAGCTGAAGCCGAGTCCAGAAGGGCGGCGATGGAAGAGCTGCAGCTGGGTCAGAGCCTGGAGGAAGGGCAGGGCCTTCACTGAGGACCCCCCCCCGGAGGCCAGCCCTAGGCCCTGGCGGTCGCGCATGCGCCCTTGGCCTGTGCGGTGTGTGGGGGGTTGAACCCAAGCCCGCAGGGCTCCCGGAGCGGCCAGAGAAAGAAGGGCCCATGGAGAGGTAGGCGAGGTGGGCAGGGGGCGCCACCTTACTCTCCTCAGCTCCCTGAGGGAGAGAGAGAGAGACAGAGACAGAGAGAGAGATCCCTGACCTCTGAGTCTCTGCCTCCACCGCTGGCTGGTGCCAACTCACGCGCCATCCCACTTCCAGCCATCACCCCCACGCCTGCCCCGGGGCCAGCCCCACCACAGAGAGGCCGGTTGGTTCCTGCTCACCTCTGTGCCATCCCTTCCCGACCTGACCCCAGTGCAGGGGATAAGCTTCAGACAAGTCTTTCCATGTCCCTCTGCATGACAATAGACTTCCTCCCCTCTCCCATTCCACAGGCCCACCCGGGACATCCACCTTTGTCATTAGCTCAGGAGAGGATGCAAGATGAGAATCTCTGCTATTGTGTGGGGAGACTCAGTTTCCCGGGGTTCCCCCATGGACACATATTCTTCAGCTGGGTCTGATTTTCTCCAGACAAGCTGTCTTGGGAAGGATTTGGCCAGCCCTAAGAACCTGAAGGGAAAGGGCGGAGGGGGGTTCTCTCTCTGCCCCCGACAGCCCCGAGCTGGGTCGGTCCCTCAGACCCGGCCAGGGGCAGCCCATCCCCCGGCGCCCTTCCCCGGGGCATCCAAGGGCAGGCTCGGCGCCAGCCCCACCCCGCTCGCCACTGCCCGACCATCGTCCTCCCTCGGGGGGCCTGGGCAGGACAGGGACCCGGCTGTGGGAGGCCTCCAGATCTCAGGCCTGGCACACCGTTTACCAGGCTGCTTCCTCCTCTGACGGGGGCCCAGCACACGCCCCAGGAGACTTGGCAGCCGCCCCCAGGGCTCTAGCCTCTGGAACTCGTCCCCTTGGAAGGGGCCTGGCCCAGGTGCCAGGTTCGGCTGGTCGGCCAGCCTCCTTTGGAGAAAGCAGGCAAGCCGAGCCAGGCTTGCAGTGGCCCTGGCGTGACACCTGCCACCTCAGGCAGAGGGCCTCCCGCGTGCCCTCCATGGCGGGTTTCTCCCCGGAGCCGTGGCCTGGGCACTAGGAAGGCCGGGCCTCCCCGACTCCCGGGAGGAGGGGCTAGCCCACTTGCGCCCTGGCCCCCAAACCCTCTGGTGCCATCTGCCTGTCTCGGCACTTCTGACTCCACAGAGCCTTTCCTACATCTGGGCTGCCTGCCGTGGCAAAGTGCAGGCGTGGGGTGAGGCAATGGCTTTGTCTTTCCAGGAAAAAATGAGCCCCTGGCCGAAGCAGCAGGCCCAGGCAGAGCCTTGAGCTTGAAGCCCAGTAGGTCTGTGGCCCTCAGGGCCAGAGCAATGCTTTCAAGGCAGGGAAGCGGCCTGCAAGCTGAGTGGGAGTGGGGGAGGGGAGGGAGACAGCTGAAGCCAAGTCCAGAAGGGCGGCGATGGAAGAGCTGCAGCTGGGTCAGAGCCTGCAGGGAGGGCAGGGCCTTCACTGAGGACCCCCCCCCCCGAGGCCAGCCCTAGGCCCCGGCGGTCGCGCATGCGCCCTTGGCCTGTGCGGTGTGTGGGGGGTTGAACCCAAGCCCGCAGGGCTCCCGGAGCGGCCAGAGAAAGAAGGGCCCATGGAGAGGTAGGCGAGGTGGGCAGGGGGCGCCACCTTACTCTCCTCAGCTCCCTGAGGGAGAGAGAGAGAGACAGAGACAGAGAGAGAGATCCCTGACCTCTGAGTCTCTGCCTCCACCGCTGGCTGGTGCCAACTCACGCGCCATCCCACTTCCAGCCATCACCCCCACGCCTGCCCCGGGGCCAGCCCCACCACAGAGAGGCCGGTTGGTTCCTGCTCACCTCTGTGCCGTCCCTTCCCGACCTGACCCCAGTGCAGGGGATAAGCTTCAGACAAGTCTTTCCATGTCCCTCTGCATGACAATAGACTTCGCCCCTCTCCCATTCCACAGGCCCACCCGGGACATCCACCTTTGTCATTCGCTCAGGAGAGGATGCAAGATGAGAATCTCTGCTATTGTGTGGGGAGACTCAGTTTCCCGGGATTTCCCCATGGACACATGTTCTTGAGCAGGGTCTGATTTTCTCCAGACAACCTGGCTTGCTAAGGAATTGGCCAGCCCTAAGAACCTGAAGAGAAAGGGCGGATGGGGATTCTCTCTCTGCCCCCGACAGCCCCGAGCTGGGTCGGTCCCTCAGACCCGGCCAAGGGCAGCCCATCCCCCGGGCCCTTCCCCGGGGCATCCAAGGGCAGGCTCGGCGCCAGCCCCACCCCGCTCGCCACTGCCACGACCATCGTCCTCCCTCGGGGGGCCTGGGCAGGACAGGACCCGGGTGTGGGATGCCTCCAGATCTCAGGTCTGGCACACAGTTTACCAGGCTGCTTCCTCCTCTGACGGGGGCCCAACACACCCCCCAGGAGACTTGGCAGCCGCCCCCAGGGCTCTAGCCTCTGGAACTCGTCCCCTTGGAAGGGGTCTGGCCCAGGTGCCAGGTTCGGCTGGTCGGCCAGCCTCCTCTTGGGAAAGCAGGCAAGCCGAGCCAGGCTTGCAGTGGCCCTGGCTTGACACCTGCGACCTCAGGCAGAGGGCCGCCCGGGTGCCCTCCATGGCGGATTTCTCCCCGGATCCGTGGCCTGGGCACTAGGAAGGCCGGGCCTCCCAAACTCCCGGGAGGAGGGGCTAGCCCCGTTGCGCCCTGGCCCCCAAAGCCTGCGGTGCCATCTGCCTGTCTCGGCACTTCTGACTCCACAGAGCCTTTCCTACACCTGGGCTGCCTGCCGTGGCAAAGTGCAGGCGTGGGGTGAGGCCATGGCTTTGTCTTTCCAGGAAAAAATGAGCCCCTGGCCGAAGCAGCAGGCCCAGGCAGAGCCTTGAGCTTGAAGCCCAGTAGGTCTGTGGCCCTCAGGGCCAGAGCAATGCTTTCAAGGCAGGGAAGCGGCCTGCAAGCTGAGTGGGAGTGGGGGAGGGGAGGGAGACAGCTGAAGCCGAGTCCAGAAGGGCGGCGATGGAAGAGCTGCAGCTGGGTCAGAGCCTGGAGGGAGGGCGGGGCCTTCACTGAGGACCCCCCCCCCCCCGCCGAGGCCAGCCCTAGGCCCCGGCGGTCGCGCATGCGCCCTTGGCCTGTGCGGTGTGTGGGGGGTTGAACCCAAGCCCGCAGGACTCCCGGAGCGGCCAGAGAATGAAGGGCCCATGGAGAGGTAGGCGAGGTGGGCAGGGGGCGCCATCTTACTCTCCTCAGCTCCCTGAGGGAGAGAGACAGAGACAGAGACAGAGAGAGAGATCCCTGACCTCTGAGTCTCTGCCTCCACCGCTGGCTGGTGCCAACTCACGCGCCATCCCACTTCCAGCCATCACCCCCACGCCTGCCCCGGGGCCAGCCCCACCACAGAGAGGCCGGTTGGTTCCTGCTCACCTCTGTGCCGTCCCTTCCCGACCTGACCCCAGTGCAGGGGATAAGCTTCAGACAAGTCTTTCCATGTCCCTCTGCATGACAATAGACTTCCTCCCCTCTCCTATTCCACAGGCCCACCCGGGACATCCACCTTTGTCATTAGCTCAGGAGAGGATGCAAGATGAGAATCTCTGCTATTGTGTGGGGAGACTCAGTTTCCCGGGTTTCCCCCATGGACACATGTTCTTCAGCTGGGTCTGATTTTCTCCAGACAAGCTGTCTTGGGAAGGATTTGGCCAGCCCTAAGAACCTGAAGGGAAAGGGCGGAGGGGGGTTCTCTCTCTGCCCCCGACAGCCCCGAGCTGGGTCGGTCCCTCAGACCCGGCCAGGGGCAGCCCATCCCCCGGCGCCCTTCCCCAGGGCATCCAAGGGCAGGCTCGGCGCCAGCCCCACCCCGCTCGCCACTGCCCGACCATCGTCCTCCCTCGGGGGGCCTGGGCAGGACAGGGACCCGGCTGTGGGAGGCCTCCAGATCTCAGGCCTGGCACACCGTTTACCAGGCTGCTTCCTCCTCTGACGGGGGCCCAGCACACGCCCCAGGAGACTTGGCAGCCGCCCCCAGGGCTCTATCCTCTGGAACTCGTCCCCTTGGAAGGGGCCTGGCCCAGGTGCCAGGTTCGGCTGGTCGGCCAGCCTCCTTTGGAGAAAGCAGGCAAGCCGAGCCAGGCTTGCAGTGGCCCTGGCGTGACACCTGCCACCTCAGGCAGAGGGCCTCCCGCGTGCCCTCCATGGCGGGTTTCTCCCCGGAGCCGTGGCCTGGGCACTAGGAAGGCCGGGCCTCCCAAACTCCCGGGAGGAGGGGCTAGCCCACTTGCGCCCTGGCCCCCAAAGCCTGCGGTGCCATCTGCCTGTCTCGGCACTTCTGACTCCACAGAGCCTTTCCTACACCTGGGCTGCCTGCCGTGGCAAAGTGCAGGCGTGGGGTGAGGCCATGGCTTTGTCTTTCCAGGAAAAAATGAGCCCCTGGCCGAAGCAGCAGGCCCAGGCAGAGCCTTGAGCTTGAAGCCCAGTAGGTCTGTGGCCCTCAGGGCCAGAGCAATGCTTTCAAGGCAGGGAAGCGGCCTGCAAGCTGAGTGGGAGTGGGGGAGGGGAGGGAGACAGCTGAAGCCGAGTCCAGAAGGGCGGCGATGGAAGAGCTGCAGCTGGGTCAGAGCCTGGAGGGAGGGCGGGGCCTTCACTGAGGACCCCCCCGCCCCCCGAGGCCAGCCCTAGGCCCCGGCGGTCGCGCATGCGCCCTTGGCCTGTGCGGTGTGTGGGGGGTTGAACCCAAGCCCGCAGGGCTCCCGGAGCGGCCAGAGAAAGAAGGGCCCATGGAGAGGTAGGCGAGGTGGGCAGGGGGCGCCACCTTACTCTCCTCAGCTCCCTGAGGGAGAGAGACAGAGACAGAGACAGAGAGAGAGATCCCTGACCTCTGAGTCTCTGCCTCCACCGCTGGCTGGTGCCAACTCACGCGCCATCCCACTTCCAGCCATCACCCCCACGCCTGCCCCGGGGCCAGCCCCACCACAGAGAGGCCGGTTGGTTCCTGCTCACCTCTGTGCCGTCCCTTCCCGACCTGACCCCAGTGCAGGGGATAAGCTTCAGACAAGTCTTTCCATGTCCCTCTGCATGACAATAGACTTCCTCCCCTCTCCCATTCCACAGGCCCACCCAGGACATCCACATTTGTCATTAGCTCAGGAGAGGATGCAAGATGAGAATCTCTGCTATTGTGTGGGGAGACTCAGTTTCCCGGGTTTTCCCCATGGACACATGTTCTTGAGCAGGGTCTGATTTTCTCCAGACAACCTGGCTTGCTAAGGAATTGGCGAGCCCTAAGAACCTGAAGAGAAAAGGCGGATGGGGATTCTCTCTCTGCCCCCGACAGCCCCGAGCTGGGTCGGTCCCTCAGACCCGGCCAAGGGCAGCCCATCACCCGGGCCCTTCCCCGGGGCATCCAAGGGCAGGCTCGGCGCCAGCCCCACCCCGCTCGCCACTGCCACGACCATCGTCCTCCCTCGGGGGGCCTAGGCAGGACAGGACCCGGGTGTGGGATGCCTCCAGATCTCAGGTCTGGCACACCGTTTACCAGGCTGCTTCCTCCTCTGACGGGGGCCCAACACACCCCCCAGGAGACTTGGCAGCCGCCCCCAGGGCTCTAGCCTCTGGAACTCGTCCCCTTGGAAGGGGTCTGGCCCAGGTGCCAGGTTCGGCTGGTCGGCCAGCCTCCTCTTGGGAAAGCAGGCAAGCCGAGCCAGGCTTGCAATGGCCCTGGCGTGACACCTGCGACCTCAGGCAGAGGGCCGCCCGGGTGCCCTCCATGGCGGATTTCTCCCCGGATCCGTGGCCTGGGCACTAGGAAGGCCGGGCCTCCCCGACTCCCGGGAGGAGGGGCTAGCCCACTTGCGCCCTGGCCCCCAAAGCCTGCGGTGCCATCTGCCTGTCTCGGCACTTCTGACTCCACAGAGCCTTTCCTACACCTGGGCTGCCTGCCGTGGCAAAGTGCAGGCGTGGGGTGAGGCCATGGCTTTGTCTTTCCAGGAAAAAATGAGCCCCTGGCCGAAGCAGCAGGCCCAGGCAGAGCCTTGAGCTTGAAGCCCAGTAGGTCTGTGGCCCTCAGGGCCAGAGCAATGCTTTCAAGGCAGGGAAGCGGCCTGCAAGCTGAGTGGGAGTGGGGGAGGGGAGGGAGACAGCTGAAGCCGAGTCCAGAAGGGCGGCGATGGAAGAGCTGCAGCTGGGTCAGAGCCTGGAGGGAGGGCGGGGCCTTCACTGAGGACCCCCCCGCCCCCCGAGGCCAGCCCTAGGCCCTGGCAGTCACGCATGCGCCCTTGGCCTGTGCGGTGTGTGGGGGGTTGAACCCAAGCCCGCAGGGCTCCCGGAGCGGCCAGAGAAAGAAGGGCCCATGGAGAGGTAGGCGAGGTGGGCAGGGGGCGCCACCTTACTCTCCTCAGCTCCCTGAGGGAGAGAGACAGAGACAGAGACAGAGAGAGAGATCCCTGACCTCTGAGTCTCTGCCTCCACCGCTGGCTGGTGCCAACTCACGCGCCATCCCACTTCCAGCCATCACCCCCACGCCTGCCCCGGGGCCAGCCCCACCACAGACAGGCCGGTTGGTTCCTGCTCACCTCTGTGCCGTCCCTTCCCGACCTGACCCCAGTGCAGGGGATAAGCTTCAGACAAGTCTTTCCATGTCCCTCTGCATGACAATAGACTTCCTCCCCTCTCCCATTCCACAGGCCCACCCGGGACATCCACCTTTGTCATTAGCTCAGGAGAGGATGCAAGATGAGAATCTCTGCTATTGTGTGGGGAGACTCAGTTTCCCGGGTTTCCCCCATGGACACATGTTCTTCAGCTGGGTCTGATTTTCTCCAGACAAGCTGTCTTGGGAAGGATTTGGCCAGCCCTAAGAACCTGAAGGGAAAGGGCGGAGGGCGGTTCTCTCTCTGCCCCCGACAGCCCCGAGCTGGGTCGGTCCCTCAGACCCGGCCAGGGGCAGCCCATCCCCCGGCGCCCTTCCCCGGGGCATCCAAGGGCAGGCTCGGCGCCAGCCCCACCCCGCTCGCCACTGCCCGACCATCGTCCTCCCTCGGGGGGCCTGGGCAGGACAGGGACCCGGCTGTGGGAGGCCTCCAGATCTCAGGCCTGGCACACCGTTTACCAGGCTGCTTCCTCCTCTGAAGGGGGCCCAGCACACGCCCCAGGAGACTTGGCAGCCGCCCCCAGGGCTCTATCCTCTGGAACTCGTCCCCTTGGAAGGGGCCTGGCCCAGGTGCCAGGTTCGGCTGGTCGGCCAGCCTCCTTTGGAGAAAGCAGGCAAGCCGAGCCAGGCTTGCAGTGGCCCTGGCGTGACACCTGCCACCTCAGGCAGAGGGCCTCCCGCGTGCCCTCCATGGCGGGTTTCTCCCCGGAGCCGTGGCCTGGGCACTTGGAAGGCCGGGCCTCCCCGACTCCCGGGAGGAGGGGCTAGCCCACTTGCGCCCTGGCCCCCAAAGCCTGCGGTGCCATCTGCCTGTCTCGGCACTTCTGACTCCACAGAGCCTTTCCTACACCTGGGCTGCCTGCCGTGGCAAAGTGCAGGCGTGGGGTGAGGCCATGGCTTTGTCTTTCCAGGAAAAAATGAGCCCCTGGCCGAAGCAGCAGGCCCAGGCAGAGCCTTGAGCTTGAAGCCCAGTAGGTCTGTGGCCCTCAGGGCCAGAGCAATGCTTTCAAGGCAGGGAAGCGGCCTGCAAGCTGAGTGGGAGTGGGGGAGGGGAGGGAGACAGCTGAAGCCGAGTCCAGAAGGGCGGCGATGGAAGAGCTGCAGCTGGGTCAGAGCCTGGAGGGAGGGCGGGGCCTTCACTGAGGACCCCCCCCCCCGAGGCCAGCCCTAGGCCCCGGCGGTCGCGCATACGCCCTTGGCCTGTGCGGTGTGTGGGGGGTTGAACCCAAGCCCGCAGGGCTCCCGGAGCGGCCAGAGAAAGAAGGGCCCATGGAGAGGTAGGCGAGGTGGGCAGGGGGCGCCACCTTACTCTGCTCAGCTCCCTGAGGGAGAGAGAGAGAGACAGAGACAGAGAGAGAGATCCCTGACCTCTGAGTCTCTGCCTCCACCGCTGGCTGGTGCCAACTCACGCGCCATCCCACTTCCAGCCATCACCCCCACGCCTGCCCCGGGGCCAGCCCCACCACAGAGAGGCCGGTTGGTTCCTGCTCACCTCTGTGCCGTCCCTTCCCGACCTGACCCCAGTGCAGGGGATAAGCTTCAGACAAGTCTTTCCATGTCCCTCTGCATGACAATAGACTTCCTCCCCTCTCCCATTCCACAGGCCTACCCAGGACATCCACATTTGTCATTAGCTCAGGAGAGGATGCAAGATGAGAATCTCTGCTATTGTGTGGGGAGACTCAGTTTCCCGGGTTTCCCCCATGGACACATGTTCTTCAGCTGGGTCTGATTTTCTCCAGACAAGCTGTCTTGGGAAGGATTTGGCCAGCCCTAAGAACCTGAAGGGAAAGGGCGGAGGGGGGTTCTCTCTCTGCCCCCGACAGCCCCGAGCTGGGTCGGTCCCTCAAACCCGGCCAGGGGCAGCCCATCCCCCGGGCCCTTCCCCGGGGCATCCAAGGGCAGGCTCGGCGCCAGCCCCACCCCGCTCGCCACTGCCACGACCATCGTCCTCCCTCGGGGGGCCTGGGCAGGACAGGACCCGGGTGTGGGATGCCTCCAGATCTCAGGTCTGGCACACAGTTTACCAGGCTGCTTCCTCCTCTGACGGGGGCCCAACACACCCCCCAGGAGACTTGGCAGCCGCCCCCAGGGCTCTAGCCTCTGGAACTCGTCCCCTTGGAAGGGGTCTGGCCCAGGTGCCAGGTTCGGCTGGTCGGCCAGCCTCCTCTTGGGAAAGCAGGCAAGCCGAGCCAGGCTTGCAGTGGCCCTGGCTTGACACCTGCGACCTCAGGCAGAGGGCCGCCCGGGTGCCCTCCATGGCGGATTTCTCCCCGGATCCGTGGCCTGGGCACTAGGAAGGCCGGGCCTCCCAAACTCCCGGGAGGAGGGGCTAGCCCCGTTGCGCCCTGGCCCCCAAAGCCTGCGGTGCCATCTGCCTGTCTCGGCACTTCTGACTCCACAGAGCCTTTCCTACACCTGGGCTGCCTGCCGTGGCAAAGTGCAGGCGTGGGGTGAGGCCATGGCTTTGTCTTTCCAGGAAAAAATGAGCCCCTGGCCGAAGCAGCAGGCCCAGGCAGAGCCTTGAGCTTGAAGCCCAGTAGGTCTGTGGCCCTCAGGGCCAGAGCCATGCTTTCAAGGCAGGGAAGCGGCCTGCAAGCTGAGTGGGAGTGGGGGAGGGGAGGGAGACAGCTGAAGCCGAGTCCAGAAGGGCGGCGATGGAAGAGCTGCAGCTGGGTCAGAGCCTGGAGGGAGGGCGGGGCCTTCACTGAGGACCCCCCCCCCCCGAGGCCAGCCCTAGGCCCCGGCGGTCGCGCATGCGCCCTTGGCCTGTGCGGTGTGTGGGGGGTTGAACCCAAGCCCGCAGGGCTCCCGGAGCGGCCAGAGAATGAAGGGCCCATGGAGAGGTAGGCGAGGTGGGCAGGGGGCGCCACCTTACTCTGCTCAGCTCCCTGAGGGAGAGAGAGAGAGACAGAGACAGAGAGAGAGATCCCTGACCTCTGAGTCTCTGCCTCCACCGCTGGCTGGTGCCAACTCACGCGCCATCCCACTTCCAGCCATCACCCCCACGCCTGCCCCGGGGCCAGCCCCACCACAGAGAGGCCGGTTGGTTCCTGCTCACCTCTGTGCCGTCCCTTCCCGACCTGACCCCAGTGCAGGGGATAAGCTTCAGACAAGTCTTTCCATGTCCCTCTGCATGACAATAGACTTCCTCCCCTCTCCCATTCCACAGGCCCACCCGGGACATCCACCTTTGTCATTAGCTCAGGAGAGGATGCAAGATGAGAATCTCTGCTATTGTGTGGGGAGACTCAGTTTCCCGGGTTTCCCCCATGGACACATGTTCTTCAGCTGGGTCTGATTTTCTCCAGACAAGCTGTCTTGGGAAGGATTTGGCCAGCCCTAAGAACCTGAAGGGAAAGGGCGGAGGGGGGTTCTCTCTCTGCCCCCGACAGCCCCGAGCTGGGTCGGTCCCTCAGACCCGGCCAGGGGCAGCCCATCCCCCGGCGCCCTTCCCCGGGGCATCCAAGGGCAGGCTCGGCGCCAGCCCCACCCCGCTCGCCACTGCCCGACCATCGTCCTCCCTCGGGGGGCCTGGGCAGGACAGGGACCCGGCTGTGGGAGGCCTCCAGATCTCAGGCCTGGCACACCGTTTACCAGGCTGCTTCCTCCTCTGACGGGGGCCCAGCACACGCCCCAGGAGACTTGGCAGCCGCCCCCAGGGCTCTAGCCTCTGGAACTCGTCCCCTTGGAAGGGGCCTGGCCCAGGTGCCAGGTTCGGCTGGTCGGCCAGCCTCCTTTGGAGAAAGCAGGCAAGCCGAGCCAGGCTTGCAGTGGCCCTGGCGTGACACCTGCCACCTCAGGCAGAGGGCCTCCCGCGTGCCCTCCATGGCGGGTTTCTCCCCGGAGCCGTGGCCTGGGCACTAGGAAGGCCGGGCCTCCCCGACTCCCGGGAGGAGGGGCTAGCCCACTTGCGCCCTGGCCCCCAAACCCTCTGGTGCCATCTGCCTGTCTCGGCACTTCTGACTCCACAGAGCCTTTCCTACATCTGGGCTGCCTGCCGTGGCAAAGTGCAGGCGTGGGGTGAGGCCATGGCTTTGTCTTTCCAGGAAAAAATGAGCCCCTGGCCGAAGCAGCAGGCCCAGGCAGAGCCTTGAGCTTGAAGCCCAGTAGGTCTGTGGCCCTCAGGGCCAGAGCCATGCTTTCAAGGCAGGGAAGCGGCCTGCAAGCTGAGTGGGAGTGGGGGAGGGGAGGGAGACAGCTGAAGCCGAGTCCAGAAGGGCGGCGATGGAAGAGCTGCAGCTGAGTCAGAGCCTGGAGGGAGGGCGGGGCCTTCACTGAGGACCCCCCCGCCCCCCGAGGCCAGCCCTAGGCCCCGGCAGTCACGCATGCGCCCTTGGCCTGTGCGGTGTGTGGGGGGTTGAACCCAAGCCCGCAGGGCTCCCGGAGCGGCCAGAGAAAGAAGGGCCCATGGAGAGGTAGGCGAGGTGGGCAGGGGGCGCCACCTTACTCTCCTCAGCTCCCTGAGGGAGAGAGACAGAGACAGAGACAGAGAGAGAGATCCCTGACCTCTGAGTCTCTGCCTCCACCGCTGGCTGGTGCCAACTCACGCGCCATCCCACTTCCAGCCATCACCCCCACGCCTGCCCCGGGGCCAGCCCCACCACAGAGAGGCCGGTTGGTTCCTGCTCACCTCTGTGCCGTCCCTTCCCGACCTGACCCCAGTGCAGGGGATGAGCTTCAGACAAGTCTTTCCATGTCCCTCTGCATGACAATAGACTTCCTCCCCTCTCCCATTCCACAGGCCCACCCAGGACATCCACATTTGTCATTAGCTCAGGAGAGGATGCAAGATGAGAATCTCTGCTATTGTGTGGGGAGACTCAGTTTCCCGGGTTTTCCCCATGGACACATGTTCTTGAGCAGGGTCTGATTTTCTCCAGACAACCTGGCTTGCTAAGGAATTGGCCAGCCCTAAGAACCTGAAGAGAAAGGGCGGATGGGGATTCTCTCTCTGCCCCCGACAGCCCCGAGCTGGGTCGGTCCCTCAGACCCGGCCAAGGGCAGCCCATCCCCCGGGCCCTTCCCCGGGGCATCCAAGGGCAGGCTCGGCGCCAGCCCCACCCCGCTCGCCACTGCCACGACCATCGTCCTCCCTCGGGGGGCCTGGGCAGGACAGGACCCGGGTGTGGGATGCCTCCAGATCTCAGGTCTGGCACACAGTTTACCAGGCTGCTTCCTCCTCTGACGGGGGCCCAACACACCCCCCAGGAGACTTGGCAGCCGCCCCCAGGGCTCTAGCCTCTGGAACTCGTCCCCTTGGAAGGGGTCTGGCCCAGGTGCCAGGTTCGGCTGGTCGGCCAGCCTCCTCTTGGGAAAGCAGGCAAGCCGAGCCAGGCTTGCAGTGGCCCTGGCTTGACACCTGCGACCTCAGGCAGAGGGCCGCCCGGGTGCCCTCCATGGCGGATTTCTCCCCGGATCCGTGGCCTGGGCACTAGGAAGGCCGGGCCTCCCAAACTCCCGGGAGGAGGGGCTAGCCCCGTTGCGCCCTGGCCCCCAAAGCCTGCGGTGCCATCTGCCTGTCTCGGCACTTCTGACTCCACAGAGCCTTTCCTACACCTGGGCTGCCTGCCGTGGCAAAGTGCAGGCGTGGGGTGAGGCCATGGCTTTGTCTTTCCAGGAAAAAATGAGCCCCTGGCCGAAGCAGCAGGCCCAGGCAGAGCCTTGAGCTTGAAGCCCAGTAGGTCTGTGGCCCTCAGGGCCAGAGCCATGCTTTCAAGGCAGGGAAGCGGCCTGCAAGCTGAGTGGGAGTGGGGGAGGGGAGGGAGACAGCTGAAGCCGAGTCCAGAAGGGCGGCGATGGAAGAGCTGCAGCTGGGTCAGAGCCTGGAGGGAGGGCGGGGCCTTCACTGAGGACCCCCCCCCCCCCCGCGCCGAGGCCAGCCCTAGGCCCCGGCGGTCGCGCATGCGCCCTTGGCCTGTGCGGTGTGTGGGGGGTTGAACCCAAGCCCGCAGGGCTCCCGGAGCGGCCAGAGAATGAAGGGCCCATGGAGAGGTAGGCGAGGTGGGCAGGGGGCGCCACCTTACTCTGCTCAGCTCCCTGAGGGAGAGAGAGAGAGACAGAGACAGAGAGAGAGATCCCTGACCTCTGAGTCTCTGCCTCCACCGCTGGCTGGTGCCAACTCACGCGCCATCCCACTTCCAGCCATCACCCCCACGCCTGCCCCGGGGCCAGCCCCACCACAGAGAGGCCGGTTGGTTCCTGCTCACCTCTGTGCCGTCCCTTCCCGACCTGACCCCAGTGCAGGGGATAAGCTTCAGACAAGTCTTTCCATGTCCCTCTGCATGACAATAGACTTCCTCCCCTCTCCCATTCCACAGGCCCACCCGGGACATCCACCTTTGTCATTAGCTCAGGAGAGGATGCAAGATGAGAATCTCTGCTATTGTGTGGGGAGACTCAGTTTCCCGGGTTTCCCCCATGGACACATGTTCTTCAGCTGGGTCTGATTTTCTCCAGACAAGCTGTCTTGGGAAGGATTTGGCCAGCCCTAAGAACCTGAAGGGAAAGGGCGGAGGGGGGTTCTCTCTCTGCCCCCGACAGCCCCGAGCTGGGTCGGTCCCTCAGACCCGGCCAGGGGCAGCCCATCCCCCGGCGCCCTTCCCCGGGGCATCCAAGGGCAGGCTCGGCGCCAGCCCCACCCCGCTCGCCACTGCCCGACCATCGTCCTCCCTCGGGGGGCCTGGGCAGGACAGGGACCCGGCTGTGGGAGGCCTCCAGATCTCAGGCCTGGCACACCGTTTACCAGGCTGCTTCCTCCTCTGACGGGGGCCCAGCACACGCCCCAGGAGACTTGGCAGCCGCCCCCAGGGCTCTAGCCTCTGGAACTCGTCCCCTTGGAAGGGGCCTGGCCCAGGTGCCAGGTTCGGCTGGTCGGCCAGCCTCCTTTGGAGAAAGCAGGCAAGCCGAGCCAGGCTTGCAGTGGCCCTGGCGTGACACCTGCCACCTCAGGCAGAGGGCCTCCCGCGTGCCCTCCATGGCGGGTTTCTCCCCGGAGCCGTGGCCTGGGCACTAGGAAGGCCGGGCCTCCCCGACTCCCGGGAGGAGGGGCTAGCCCACTTGCGCCCTGGCCCCCAAACCCTCTGGTGCCATCTGCCTGTCTCGGCACTTCTGACTCCACAGAGCCTTTCCTACATCTGGGCTGCCTGCCGTGGCAAAGTGCAGGCGTGGGGTGAGGCCATGGCTTTGTCTTTCCAGGAAAAAATGAGCCCCTGGCCGAAGCAGCAGGCCCAGGCAGAGCCTTGAGCTTGAAGCCCAGTAGGTCTGTGGCCCTCAGGGCCAGAGCCATGCTTTCAAGGCAGGGAAGCGGCCTGCAAGCTGAGTGGGAGTGGGGGAGGGGAGGGAGACAGCTGAAGCCGAGTCCAGAAGGGCGGCGATGGAAGAGCTGCAGCTGAGTCAGAGCCTGGAGGGAGGGCGGGGCCTTCACTGAGGACCCCCCCGCCCCCCGAGGCCAGCCCTAGGCCCCGGCAGTCACGCATGCGCCCTTGGCCTGTGCGGTGTGTGGGGGGTTGAACCCAAGCCCGCAGGGCTCCCGGAGCGGCCAGAGAAAGAAGGGCCCATGGAGAGGTAGGCGAGGTGGGCAGGGGGCGCCACCTTACTCTCCTCAGCTCCCTGAGGGAGAGAGACAGAGACAGAGACAGAGAGAGAGATCCCTGACCTCTGAGTCTCTGCCTCCACCGCTGGCTGGTGCCAACTCACGCGCCATCCCACTTCCAGCCATCACCCCCACGCCTGCCCCGGGGCCAGCCCCACCACAGAGAGGCCGGTTGGTTCCTGCTCACCTCTGTGCCGTCCCTTCCCGACCTGACCCCAGTGCAGGGGATGAGCTTCAGACAAGTCTTTCCATGTCCCTCTGCATGACAATAGACTTCCTCCCCTCTCCCATTCCACAGGCCCACCCAGGACATCCACATTTGTCATTAGCTCAGGAGAGGATGCAAGATGAGAATCTCTGCTATTGTGTGGGGAGACTCAGTTTCCCGGGTTTTCCCCATGGACACATGTTCTTGAGCAGGGTCTGATTTTCTCCAGACAACCTGGCTTGCTAAGGAATTGGCCAGCCCTAAGAACCTGAAGAGAAAGGGCGGATGGGGATTCTCTCTCTGCCCCCGACAGCCCCGAGCTGGGTCGGTCCCTCAGACCCGGCCAAGGGCAGCCCATCCCCCGGGCCCTTCCCCGGGGCATCCAAGGGCAGGCTCGGCGCCAGCCCCACCCCGCTCGCCACTGCCACGACCATCGTCCTCCCTCGGGGGGCCTGGGCAGGACAGGACCCGGGTGTGGGATGCCTCCAGATCTCAGGTCTGGCACACAGTTTACCAGGCTGCTTCCTCCTCTGACGGGGGCCCAACACACCCCCCAGGAGACTTGGCAGCCGCCCCCAGGGCTCTAGCCTCTGGAACTCGTCCCCTTGGAAGGGGTCTGGCCCAGGTGCCAGGTTCGGCTGGTCGGCCAGCCTCCTCTTGGGAAAGCAGGCAAGCCGAGCCAGGCTTGCAGTGGCCCTGGCTTGACACCTGCGACCTCAGGCAGAGGGCCGCCCGGGTGCCCTCCATGGCGGATTTCTCCCCGGATCCGTGGCCTGGGCACTAGGAAGGCCGGGCCTCCCAAACTCCCGGGAGGAGGGGCTAGCCCCGTTGCGCCCTGGCCCCCAAAGCCTGCGGTGCCATCTGCCTGTCTCGGCACTTCTGACTCCACAGAGCCTTTCCTACACCTGGGCTGCCTGCCGTGGCAAAGTGCAGGCGTGGGGTGAGGCCATGGCTTTGTCTTTCCAGGAAAAAATGAGCCCCTGGCCGAAGCAGCAGGCCCAGGCAGAGCCTTGAGCTTGAAGCCCAGTAGGTCTGTGGCCCTCAGGGCCAGAGCCATGCTTTCAAGGCAGGGAAGCGGCCTGCAAGCTGAGTGGGAGTGGGGGAGGGGAGGGGAGACAGCTGAAGCCGAGTCCAGAAGGGCGGCGATGGAAGAGCTGCAGCTGGGTCAGAGCCTGGAGGGAGGGCGGGGCCTTCACTGAGGACCCCCCCCCCCGCGCCGAGGCCAGCCCTAGGCCCCGGCGGTCGCGCATGCGCCCTTGGCCTGTGCGGTGTGTGGGGGGTTGAACCCAAGCCCGCAGGGCTCCCGGAGCGGCCAGAGAATGAAGGGCCCATGGAGAGGTAGGCGAGGTGGGCAGGGGGCGCCACCTTACTCTGCTCAGCTCCCTGAGGGAGAGAGAGAGAGACAGAGACAGAGAGAGAGATCCCTGACCTCTGAGTCTCTGCCTCCACCGCTGGCTGGTGCCAACTCACGCGCCATCCCACTTCCAGCCATCACCCCCACGCCTGCCCCGGGGCCAGCCCCACCACAGAGAGGCCGGTTGGTTCCTGCTCACCTCTGTGCCGTCCCTTCCCGACCTGACCCCAGTGCAGGGGATAAGCTTCAGACAAGTCTTTCCATGTCCCTCTGCATGACAATAGACTTCCTCCCCTCTCCCATTCCACAGGCCCACCCGGGACATCCACCTTTGTCATTAGCTCAGGAGAGGATGCAAGATGAGAATCTCTGCTATTGTGTGGGGAGACTCAGTTTCCCGGGTTTCCCCCATGGACACATGTTCTTCAGCTGGGTCTGATTTTCTCCAGACAAGCTGTCTTGGGAAGGATTTGGCCAGCCCTAAGAACCTGAAGGGAAAGGGCGGAGGGGGGTTCTCTCTCTGCCCCCGACAGCCCCGAGCTGGGTCGGTCCCTCAGACCCGGCCAGGGGCAGCCCATCCCCCGGCGCCCTTCCCCGGGGCATCCAAGGGCAGGCTCGGCGCCAGCCCCACCCCGCTCGCCACTGCCCGACCATCGTCCTCCCTCGGGGGGCCTGGGCAGGACAGGGACCCGGCTGTGGGAGGCCTCCAGATCTCAGGCCTGGCACACCGTTTACCAGGCTGCTTCCTCCTCTGACGGGGGCCCAGCACACGCCCCAGGAGACTTGGCAGCCGCCCCCAGGGCTCTAGCCTCTGGAACTCGTCCCCTTGGAAGGGGCCTGGCCCAGGTGCCAGGTTCGGCTGGTCGGCCAGCCTCCTTTGGAGAAAGCAGGCAAGCCGAGCCAGGCTTGCAGTGGCCCTGGCGTGACACCTGCCACCTCAGGCAGAGGGCCTCCCGCGTGCCCTCCATGGCGGGTTTCTCCCCGGAGCCGTGGCCTGGGCACTAGGAAGGCCGGGCCTCCCCGACTCCCGGGAGGAGGGGCTAGCCCACTTGCGCCCTGGCCCCCAAACCCTCTGGTGCCATCTGCCTGTCTCGGCACTTCTGACTCCACAGAGCCTTTCCTACATCTGGGCTGCCTGCCGTGGCAAAGTGCAGGCGTGGGGTGAGGCCATGGCTTTGTCTTTCCAGGAAAAAATGAGCCCCTGGCCGAAGCAGCAGGCCCAGGCAGAGCCTTGAGCTTGAAGCCCAGTAGGTCTGTGGCCCTCAGGGCCAGAGCCATGCTTTCAAGGCAGGGAAGCGGCCTGCAAGCTGAGTGGGAGTGGGGGAGGGGAGGGAGACAGCTGAAGCCGAGTCCAGAAGGGCGGCGATGGAAGAGCTGCAGCTGAGTCAGAGCCTGGAGGGAGGGCGGGGCCTTCACTGAGGACCCCCCCGCCCCCCGAGGCCAGCCCTAGGCCCCGGCAGTCACGCATGCGCCCTTGGCCTGTGCGGTGTGTGGGGGGTTGAACCCAAGCCCGCAGGGCTCCCGGAGCGGCCAGAGAAAGAAGGGCCCATGGAGAGGTAGGCGAGGTGGGCAGGGGGCGCCACCTTACTCTCCTCAGCTCCCTGAGGGAGAGAGACAGAGACAGAGACAGAGAGAGAGATCCCTGACCTCTGAGTCTCTGCCTCCACCGCTGGCTGGTGCCAACTCACGCGCCATCCCACTTCCAGCCATCACCCCCACGCCTGCCCCGGGGCCAGCCCCACCACAGAGAGGCCGGTTGGTTCCTGCTCACCTCTGTGCCGTCCCTTCCCGACCTGACCCCAGTGCAGGGGATGAGCTTCAGACAAGTCTTTCCATGTCCCTCTGCATGACAATAGACTTCCTCCCCTCTCCCATTCCACAGGCCCACCCAGGACATCCACATTTGTCATTAGCTCAGGAGAGGATGCAAGATGAGAATCTCTGCTATTGTGTGGGGAGACTCAGTTTCCCGGGTTTTCCCCATGGACACATGTTCTTGAGCAGGGTCTGATTTTCTCCAGACAACCTGGCTTGCTAAGGAATTGGCCAGCCCTAAGAACCTGAAGAGAAAGGGCGGATGGGGATTCTCTCTCTGCCCCCGACAGCCCCGAGCTGGGTCGGTCCCTCAGACCCGGCCAAGGGCAGCCCATCCCCCGGGCCCTTCCCCGGGGCATCCAAGGGCAGGCTCGGCGCCAGCCCCACCCCGCTCGCCACTGCCACGACCATCGTCCTCCCTCGGGGGGCCTGGGCAGGACAGGACCCGGGTGTGGGATGCCTCCAGATCTCAGGTCTGGCACACAGTTTACCAGGCTGCTTCCTCCTCTGACGGGGGCCCAACACACCCCCCAGGAGACTTGGCAGCCGCCCCCAGGGCTCTAGCCTCTGGAACTCGTCCCCTTGGAAGGGGTCTGGCCCAGGTGCCAGGTTCGGCTGGTCGGCCAGCCTCCTCTTGGGAAAGCAGGCAAGCCGAGCCAGGCTTGCAGTGGCCCTGGCTTGACACCTGCGACCTCAGGCAGAGGGCCGCCCGGGTGCCCTCCATGGCGGATTTCTCCCCGGATCCGTGGCCTGGGCACTAGGAAGGCCGGGCCTCCCAAACTCCCGGGAGGAGGGGCTAGCCCCGTTGCGCCCTGGCCCCCAAAGCCTGCGGTGCCATCTGCCTGTCTCGGCACTTCTGACTCCACAGAGCCTTTCCTACACCTGGGCTGCCTGCCGTGGCAAAGTGCAGGCGTGGGGTGAGGCCATGGCTTTGTCTTTCCAGGAAAAAATGAGCCCCTGGCCGAAGCAGCAGGCCCAGGCAGAGCCTTGAGCTTGAAGCCCAGTAGGTCTGTGGCCCTCAGGGCCAGAGCCATGCTTTCAAGGCAGGGAAGCGGCCTGCAAGCTGAGTGGGAGTGGGGGAGGGGAGGGAGACAGCTGAAGCCGAGTCCAGAAGGGCGGCGATGGAAGAGCTGCAGCTGGGTCAGAGCCTGGAGGGAGGGCGGGGCCTTCACTGAGGACCCCCCCCCCCCCGCGCCGAGGCCAGCCCTAGGCCCCGGCGGTCGCGCATGCGCCCTTGGCCTGTGCGGTGTGTGGGGGGTTGAACCCAAGCCCGCAGGGCTCCCGGAGCGGCCAGAGAATGAAGGGCCCATGGAGAGGTAGGCGAGGTGGGCAGGGGGCGCCACCTTACTCTGCTCAGCTCCCTGAGGGAGAGAGAGAGAGACAGAGACAGAGAGAGAGATCCCTGACCTCTGAGTCTCTGCCTCCACCGCTGGCTGGTGCCAACTCACGCGCCATCCCACTTCCAGCCATCACCCCCACGCCTGCCCCGGGGCCAGCCCCACCACAGAGAGGCCGGTTGGTTCCTGCTCACCTCTGTGCCGTCCCTTCCCGACCTGACCCCAGTGCAGGGGATAAGCTTCAGACAAGTCTTTCCATGTCCCTCTGCATGACAATAGACTTCCTCCCCTCTCCCATTCCACAGGCCCACCCGGGACATCCACCTTTGTCATTAGCTCAGGAGAGGATGCAAGATGAGAATCTCTGCTATTGTGTGGGGAGACTCAGTTTCCCGGGTTTCCCCCATGGACACATGTTCTTCAGCTGGGTCTGATTTTCTCCAGACAAGCTGTCTTGGGAAGGATTTGGCCAGCCCTAAGAACCTGAAGGGAAAGGGCGGAGGGGGGTTCTCTCTCTGCCCCCGACAGCCCCGAGCTGGGTCGGTCCCTCAGACCCGGCCAGGGGCAGCCCATCCCCCGGCGCCCTTCCCCGGGGCATCCAAGGGCAGGCTCGGCGCCAGCCCCACCCCGCTCGCCACTGCCCGACCATCGTCCTCCCTCGGGGGGCCTGGGCAGGACAGGGACCCGGCTGTGGGAGGCCTCCAGATCTCAGGCCTGGCACACCGTTTACCAGGCTGCTTCCTCCTCTGACGGGGGCCCAGCACACGCCCCAGGAGACTTGGCAGCCGCCCCCAGGGCTCTAGCCTCTGGAACTCGTCCCCTTGGAAGGGGCCTGGCCCAGGTGCCAGGTTCGGCTGGTCGGCCAGCCTCCTTTGGAGAAAGCAGGCAAGCCGAGCCAGGCTTGCAGTGGCCCTGGCGTGACACCTGCCACCTCAGGCAGAGGGCCTCCCGCGTGCCCTCCATGGCGGGTTTCTCCCCGGAGCCGTGGCCTGGGCACTAGGAAGGCCGGGCCTCCCCGACTCCCGGGAGGAGGGGCTAGCCCACTTGCGCCCTGGCCCCCAAACCCTCTGGTGCCATCTGCCTGTCTCGGCACTTCTGACTCCACAGAGCCTTTCCTACATCTGGGCTGCCTGCCGTGGCAAAGTGCAGGCGTGGGGTGAGGCCATGGCTTTGTCTTTCCAGGAAAAAATGAGCCCCTGGCCGAAGCAGCAGGCCCAGGCAGAGCCTTGAGCTTGAAGCCCAGTAGGTCTGTGGCCCTCAGGGCCAGAGCCATGCTTTCAAGGCAGGGAAGCGGCCTGCAAGCTGAGTGGGAGTGGGGGAGGGGAGGGAGACAGCTGAAGCCGAGTCCAGAAGGGCGGCGATGGAAGAGCTGCAGCTGAGTCAGAGCCTGGAGGGAGGGCGGGGCCTTCACTGAGGACCCCCACCCCCAGGCCAGCCCTAGGCCCCGGCGGTCGCGCATGCGCCCTTGGCCTGTGCGGTGTGTGGGGGGTTGAACCCAAGCCCGCAGGGCTCCCGGAGCGGCCAGAGAAAGAAGGGCCCATGGAGAGGTAGGCGAGGTGGGCAGGGGGCGCCACCTTACTCTGCTCAGCTCCCTGAGGGAGAGAGAGAGAGACAGAGACAGAGAGAGAGATCCCTGACCTCTGAGTCTCTGCCTCCACCGCTGGCTGGTGCCAACTCACGCGCCATCCCACTTTCAGCCATCACCCCCACGCCTGCCCCGGGGCCAGCCCCACCACAGAGAGGCCGGTTGGTTCCTGCTCACCTCTGTGCCGTCCCTTCCCGACCTGACCCCAGTGCAGGGGATAAGCTTCAGACAAGTCTTTCCATGTCCCTCTGCATGACAATAGACTTCCTCCCCTCTCCCATTCCACAGGCCCACCCAGGACATCCACATTTGTCATTAGCTCAGGAGAGGATGCAAGATGAGAATCTCTGCTATTGTGTGGGGAGACTCAGTTTCCCGGGTTTTCCCCATGGACACATGTTCTTGAGCAGGGTCTGATTTTCTCCAGACAACCTGGCTTGCTAAGGAATTGGCCAGCCCTAAGAACCTGAAGAGAAAGGGCGGATGGGGATTCTCTCTCTGCCCCCGACAGCCCCGAGCTGGGTCGGTCCCTCAGACCCGGCCAAGGGCAGCCCATCCCCCGGGCCCTTCCCCGGGGCATCCAAGGGCAGGCTCGGCGCCAGCCCCACCCCGCTCGCCACTGCCACGACCATCGTCCTCCCTCGGGGGGCCTGGGCAGGACAGGACCCGGGTGTGGGATGCCTCCAGATCTCAGGTCTGGCACACAGTTTACCAGGCTGCTTCCTCCTCTGACGGGGGCCCAACACACCCCCCAGGAGACTTGGCAGCCGCCCCCAGGGCTCTAACCTCTGGAACTCGTCCCCTTGGAAGGGGTCTGGCCCAGGTGCCAGGTTCGGCTGGTCGGCCAGCCTCCTCTTGGGAAAGCAGGCAAGCCGAGCCAGGCTTGCAGTGGCCCTGGCTTGACACCTGCGACCTCAGGCAGAGGGCCGCCCGGGTGCCCTCCATGGCGGATTTCTCCCCGGATCCGTGGCCTGGGCACTAGGAAGGCCGGGCCTCCCAAACTCCCGGGAGGAGGGGCTAGCCCCGTTGCGCCCTGGCCCCCAAAGCCTGCGGTGCCATCTGAATGTCTAGGCACTTCTGACTCCACAGAGCCTTTCCTACACCTGGGCTGCCTGCCGTGGCAAAGTGCAGGCGTGGGGTGAGGCCATGGCTTTGTCTTTCCAGGAAAAAATGAGCCCCTGGCCGAAGCAGCAGGCCCAGGCAGAGCCTTGAGCTTGAAGCCCAGTAGGTCTGTGGCCCTCAGGGCCAGAGCAATGCTTTCAAGGCAGGGAAGCGGCCTGCAAGCTGAGTGGGAGTGGGGGAGGGGAGGGAGACAGCTGAAGCCAAGTCAAGAAGGGCGGCGATGGAAGAGCTGCAGCTGGGTCAGAGCCTGGAGGGAGGGCGGGGCCTTCACTGAGGACCCCCCCCCCGAGGCCAGCCCTAGGCCCCGGCGGTCGCGCATGCGCCCTTGGCCTGTGCGGTGTGTGGGGGGTTGAACCCAAGCCCGCAGGGCTCCCGGAGCGGCCAGAGAATGAAGGGCCCATGGAGAGGTAGGCGAGGTGGGCAGGGGGCGCCACCTTACTCTGCTCAGCTCCCTGAGGGAGAGAGAGAGAGACAGAGACAGAGAGAGAGATCCCTGACCTCTGAGTCTCTGCCTCCACCGCTGGCTGGTGCCAACTCACGCGCCATCCCACTTCCAGCCATCACCCCCACGCCTGCCCCGGGGCCAGCCCCACCACAGAGAGGCCGGTTGGTTCCTGCTCACCTCTGTGCCGTCCCTTCCCGACCTGACCCCAGTGCAGGGGATAAGCTTCAGACAAGTCTTTCCATGTCCCTCTGCATGACAATAGACTTCCTCCCCTCTCCCATTCCACAGGCCCACCCGGGACATCCACCTTTGTCATTAGCTCAGGAGAGGATGCAAGATGAGAATCTCTGCTATTGTGTGGGGAGACTCAGTTTCCCGGGTTTCCCCCATGGACACATGTTCTTCAGCTGGGTCTGATTTTCTCCAGACAAGCTGTCTTGGGAAGGATTTGGCCAGCCCTAAGAACCTGAAGGGAAAGGGCGGAGGGGGGTTCTCTCTCTGCCCCCGACAGCCCCGAGCTGGGTCGGTCCCTCAGACCCGGCCAGGGGCAGCCCATCCCCCGGCGCCCTTCCCCGGGGCATCCAAGGGCAGGCTCGGCGCCAGCCCCACCCCGCTCGCCACTGCCCGACCATCGTCCTCCCTCGGGGGGCCTGGGCAGGACAGGGACCCGGCTGTGGGAGGCCTCCAGATCTCAGGCCTGGCACACCGTTTACCAGGCTGCTTCCTCCTCTGACGGGGGCCCAGCACACGCCCCAGGAGACTTGGCAGCCGCCCCCAGGGCTCTAGCCTCTGGAACTCGTCCCCTTGGAAGGGGCCTGGCCCAGGTGCCAGGTTCGGCTGGTCGGCCAGCCTCCTTTGGAGAAAGCAGGCAAGCCGAGCCAGGCTTGCAGTGGCCCTGGCGTGACACCTGCCACCTCAGGCAGAGGGCCTCCCGCGTGCCCTCCATGGCGGGTTTCTCCCCGGAGCCGTGGCCTGGGCACTAGGAAGGCCGGGCCTCCCCGACTCCCGGGAGGAGGGGCTAGCCCACTTGCGCCCTGGCCCCCAAACCCTCTGGTGCCATCTGCCTGTCTCGGCACTTCTGACTCCACAGAGCCTTTCCTACATCTGGGCTGCCTGCCGTGGCAAAGTGCAGGCGTGGGGTGAGGCCATGGCTTTGTCTTTCCAGGAAAAAATGAGCCCCTGGCCGAAGCAGCAGGCCCAGGCAGAGCCTTGAGCTTGAAGCCCAGTAGGTCTGTGGCCCTCAGGGCCAGAGCCATGCTTTCAAGGCAGGGAAGCGGCCTGCAAGCTGAGTGGGAGTGGGGGAGGGGAGGGAGACAGCTGAAGCCGAGTCCAGAAGGGCGGCGATGGAAGAGCTGCAGCTGAGTCAGAGCCTGGAGGGAGGGCGGGGCCTTCACTGAGGACCCCCACCCCCAGGCCAGCCCTAGGCCCCGGCGGTCGCGCATGCGCCCTTGGCCTGTGCGGTGTGTGGGGGGTTGAACCCAAGCCCGCAGGGCTCCCGGAGCGGCCAGAGAAAGAAGGGCCCATGGAGAGGTAGGCGAGGTGGGCAGGGGGCGCCACCTTACTCTGCTCAGCTCCCTGAGGGAGAGAGAGAGAGACAGAGACAGAGAGAGAGATCCCTGACCTCTGAGTCTCTGCCTCCACCGCTGGCTGGTGCCAACTCACGCGCCATCCCACTTTCAGCCATCACCCCCACGCCTGCCCCGGGGCCAGCCCCACCACAGAGAGGCCGGTTGGTTCCTGCTCACCTCTGTGCCGTCCCTTCCCGACCTGACCCCAGTGCAGGGGATAAGCTTCAGACAAGTCTTTCCATGTCCCTCTGCATGACAATAGACTTCCTCCCCTCTCCCATTCCACAGGCCCACCCAGGACATCCACATTTGTCATTAGCTCAGGAGAGGATGCAAGATGAGAATCTCTGCTATTGTGTGGGGAGACTCAGTTTCCCGGGATTTCCCCATGGACACATGTTCTTGAGCAGGGTCTGATTTTCTCCAGACAACCTGGCTTGCTAAGGAATTGGCCAGCCCTAAGAACCTGAAGAGAAAGGGCGGATGGGGATTCTCTCTCTGCCCCCGACAGCCCCGAGCTGGGTCGGTCCCTCAGACCCGGCCAAGGGCAGCCCATCCCCCGGGCCCTTCCCCGGGGCATCCAAGGGCAGGCTCGGCGCCAGCCCCACCCCGCTCGCCACTGCCACGACCATCGTCCTCCCTCGGGGGGCCTGGGCAGGACAGGACCCGGGTGTGGGATGCCTCCAGATCTCAGGTCTGGCACACAGTTTACCAGGCTGCTTCCTCCTCTGACGGGGGCCCAACACACCCCCCAGGAGACTTGGCAGCCGCCCCCAGGGCTCTAACCTCTGGAACTCGTCCCCTTGGAAGGGGTCTGGCCCAGGTGCCAGGTTCGGCTGGTCGGCCAGCCTCCTCTTGGGAAAGCAGGCAAGCCGAGCCAGGCTTGCAGTGGCCCTGGCTTGACACCTGCGACCTCAGGCAGAGGGCCGCCCGGGTGCCCTCCATGGCGGATTTCTCCCCGGATCCGTGGCCTGGGCACTAGGAAGGCCGGGCCTCCCAAACTCCCGGGAGGAGGGGCTAGCCCCGTTGCGCCCTGGCCCCCAAAGCCTGCGGTGCCATCTGCCTGTCTCGGCACTTCTGACTCCACAGAGCCTTTCCTACACCTGGGCTGCCTGCCGTGGCAAAGTGCAGGCGTGGGGTGAGGCCATGGCTTTGTCTTTCCAGGAAAAAATGAGCCCCTGGCCGAAGCAGCAGGCCCAGGCAGAGCCTTGAGCTTGAAGCCCAGTAGGTCTGTGGCCCTCAGGGCCAGAGCAATGCTTTCAAGGCAGGGAAGCGGCCTGCAAGCTGAGTGGGAGTGGGGGAGGGGAGGGAGACAGCTGAAGCCAAGTCAAGAAGGGCGGCGATGGAAGAGCTGCAGCTGGGTCAGAGCCTGGAGGGAGGGCGGGGCCTTCACTGAGGACCCCCCCCCCCCGAGGCCAGCCCTAGGCCCCGGCGGTCGCGCATGCGCCCTTGGCCTGTGCGGTGTGTGGGGGGTTGAACCCAAGCCCGCAGGGCTCCCGGAGCGGCCAGAGAATGAAGGGCCCATGGAGAGGTAGGCGAGGTGGGCAGGGGGCGCCACCTTACTCTGCTCAGCTCCCTGAGGGAGAGAGAGAGAGACAGAGACAGAGAGAGAGATCCCTGACCTCTGAGTCTCTGCCTCCACCGCTGGCTGGTGCCAACTCACGCGCCATCCCACTTCCAGCCATCACCCCCACGCCTGCCCCGGGGCCAGCCCCACCACAGAGAGGCCGGTTGGTTCCTGCTCACCTCTGTGCCGTCCCTTCCCGACCTGACCCCAGTGCAGGGGATAAGCTTCAGACAAGTCTTTCCATGTCCCTCTGCATGACAATAGACTTCCTCCCCTCTCCCATTCCACAGGCCCACCCGGGACATCCACCTTTGTCATTAGCTCAGGAGAGGATGCAAGATGAGAATCTCTGCTATTGTGTGGGGAGACTCAGTTTCCCGGGTTTCCCCCATGGACACATGTTCTTCAGCTGGGTCTGATTTTCTCCAGACAAGCTGTCTTGGGAAGGATTTGGCCAGCCCTAAGAACCTGAAGGGAAAGGGCGGAGGGGGGTTCTCTCTCTGCCCCCGACAGCCCCGAGCTGGGTCGGTCCCTCAGACCCGGCCAGGGGCAGCCCATCCCCCGGCGCCCTTCCCCGGGGCATCCAAGGGCAGGCTCGGCGCCAGCCCCACCCCGCTCGCCACTGCCCGACCATCGTCCTCCCTCGGGGGGCCTGGGCAGGACAGGGACCCGGCTGTGGGAGGCCTCCAGATCTCAGGCCTGGCACACCGTTTACCAGGCTGCTTCCTCCTCTGACGGGGGCCCAGCACACGCCCCAGGAGACTTGGCAGCCGCCCCCAGGGCTCTAGCCTCTGGAACTCGTCCCCTTGGAAGGGGCCTGGCCCAGGTGCCAGGTTCGGCTGGTCGGCCAGCCTCCTTTGGAGAAAGCAGGCAAGCCGAGCCAGGCTTGCAGTGGCCCTGGCGTGACACCTGCCACCTCAGGCAGAGGGCCTCCCGCGTGCCCTCCATGGCGGGTTTCTCCCCGGAGCCGTGGCCTGGGCACTAGGAAGGCCGGGCCTCCCCGACTCCCGGGAGGAGGGGCTAGCCCACTTGCGCCCTGGCCCCCAAACCCTCTGGTGCCATCTGCCTGTCTCGGCACTTCTGACTCCACAGAGCCTTTCCTACATCTGGGCTGCCTGCCGTGGCAAAGTGCAGGCGTGGGGTGAGGCCATGGCTTTGTCTTTCCAGGAAAAAATGAGCCCCTGGCCGAAGCAGCAGGCCCAGGCAGAGCCTTGAGCTTGAAGCCCAGTAGGTCTGTGGCCCTCAGGGCCAGAGCCATGCTTTCAAGGCAGGGAAGCGGCCTGCAAGCTGAGTGGGAGTGGGGGAGGGGAGGGAGACAGCTGAAGCCGAGTCCAGAAGGGCGGCGATGGAAGAGCTGCAGCTGAGTCAGAGCCTGGAGGGAGGGCGGGGCCTTCACTGAGGACCCCCACCCCCAGGCCAGCCCTAGGCCCCGGCGGTCGCGCATGCGCCCTTGGCCTGTGCGGTGTGTGGGGGGTTGAACCCAAGCCCGCAGGGCTCCCGGAGCGGCCAGAGAAAGAAGGGCCCATGGAGAGGTAGGCGAGGTGGGCAGGGGGCGCCACCTTACTCTGCTCAGCTCCCTGAGGGAGAGAGAGAGAGACAGAGACAGAGAGAGAGATCCCTGACCTCTGAGTCTCTGCCTCCACCGCTGGCTGGTGCCAACTCACGCGCCATCCCACTTTCAGCCATCACCCCCACGCCTGCCCCGGGGCCAGCCCCACCACAGAGAGGCCGGTTGGTTCCTGCTCACCTCTGTGCCGTCCCTTCCCGACCTGACCCCAGTGCAGGGGATAAGCTTCAGACAAGTCTTTCCATGTCCCTCTGCATGACAATAGACTTCCTCCCCTCTCCCATTCCACAGGCCCACCCAGGACATCCACATTTGTCATTAGCTCAGGAGAGGATGCAAGATGAGAATCTCTGCTATTGTGTGGGGAGACTCAGTTTCCCGGGTTTTCCCCATGGACACATGTTCTTGAGCAGGGTCTGATTTTCTCCAGACAACCTGGCTTGCTAAGGAATTGGCCAGCCCTAAGAACCTGAAGAGAAAGGGCGGATGGGGATTCTCTCTCTGCCCCCGACAGCCCCGAGCTGGGTCGGTCCCTCAGACCCGGCCAAGGGCAGCCCATCCCCCGGGCCCTTCCCCGGGGCATCCAAGGGCAGGCTCGGCGCCAGCCCCACCCCGCTCGCCACTGCCACGACCATCGTCCTCCCTCGGGGGGCCTGGGCAGGACAGGACCCGGGTGTGGGATGCCTCCAGATCTCAGGTCTGGCACACAGTTTACCAGGCTGCTTCCTCCTCTGACGGGGGCCCAACACACCCCCCAGGAGACTTGGCAGCCGCCCCCAGGGCTCTAACCTCTGGAACTCGTCCCCTTGGAAGGGGTCTGGCCCAGGTGCCAGGTTCGGCTGGTCGGCCAGCCTCCTCTTGGGAAAGCAGGCAAGCCGAGCCAGGCTTGCAGTGGCCCTGGCTTGACACCTGCGACCTCAGGCAGAGGGCCGCCCGGGTGCCCTCCATGGCGGATTTCTCCCCGGATCCGTGGCCTGGGCACTAGGAAGGCCGGGCCTCCCAAACTCCCGGGAGGAGGGGCTAGCCCCGTTGCGCCCTGGCCCCCAAAGCCTGCGGTGCCATCTGCCTGTCTCGGCACTTCTGACTCCACAGAGCCTTTCCTACACCTGGGCTGCCTGCCGTGGCAAAGTGCAGGCGTGGGGTGAGGCCATGGCTTTGTCTTTCCAGGAAAAAATGAGCCCCTGGCCGAAGCAGCAGGCCCAGGCAGAGCCTTGAGCTTGAAGCCCAGTAGGTCTGTGGCCCTCAGGGCCAGAGCAATGCTTTCAAGGCAGGGAAGCGGCCTGCAAGCTGAGTGGGAGTGGGGGAGGGGAGGGAGACAGCTGAAGCCAAGTCAAGAAGGGCGGCGATGGAAGAGCTGCAGCTGGGTCAGAGCCTGGAGGGAGGGCGGGGCCTTCACTGAGGACCCCCCCCCCGAGGCCAGCCCTAGGCCCCGGCGGTCGCGCATGCGCCCTTGGCCTGTGCGGTGTGTGGGGGGTTGAACCCAAGCCCGCAGGGCTCCCGGAGCGGCCAGAGAATGAAGGGCCCATGGAGAGGTAGGCGAGGTGGGCAGGGGGCGCCACCTTACTCTGCTCAGCTCCCTGAGGGAGAGAGAGAGAGACAGAGACAGAGAGAGAGATCCCTGACCTCTGAGTCTCTGCCTCCACCGCTGGCTGGTGCCAACTCACGCGCCATCCCACTTCCAGCCATCACCCCCACGCCTGCCCCGGGGCCAGCCCCACCACAGAGAGGCCGGTTGGTTCCTGCTCACCTCTGTGCCGTCCCTTCCCGACCTGACCCCAGTGCAGGGGATAAGCTTCAGACAAGTCTTTCCATGTCCCTCTGCATGACAATAGACTTCCTCCCCTCTCCCATTCCACAGGCCCACCCGGGACATCCACCTTTGTCATTAGCTCAGGAGAGGATGCAAGATGAGAATCTCTGCTATTGTGTGGGGAGACTCAGTTTCCCGGGTTTCCCCCATGGACACATGTTCTTCAGCTGGGTCTGATTTTCTCCAGACAAGCTGTCTTGGGAAGGATTTGGCCAGCCCTAAGAACCTGAAGGGAAAGGGCGGAGGGGGGTTCTCTCTCTGCCCCCGACAGCCCCGAGCTGGGTCGGTCCCTCAGACCCGGCCAGGGGCAGCCCATCCCCCGGCGCCCTTCCCCGGGGCATCCAAGGGCAGGCTCGGCGCCAGCCCCACCCCGCTCGCCACTGCCCGACCATCGTCCTCCCTCGGGGGGCCTGGGCAGGACAGGGACCCGGCTGTGGGAGGCCTCCAGATCTCAGGCCTGGCACACCGTTTACCAGGCTGCTTCCTCCTCTGACGGGGGCCCAGCACACGCCCCAGGAGACTTGGCAGCCGCCCCCAGGGCTCTAGCCTCTGGAACTCGTCCCCTTGGAAGGGGCCTGGCCCAGGTGCCAGGTTCGGCTGGTCGGCCAGCCTCCTTTGGAGAAAGCAGGCAAGCCGAGCCAGGCTTGCAGTGGCCCTGGCGTGACACCTGCCACCTCAGGCAGAGGGCCTCCCGCGTGCCCTCCATGGCGGGTTTCTCCCCGGAGCCGTGGCCTGGGCACTAGGAAGGCCGGGCCTCCCCGACTCCCGGGAGGAGGGGCTAGCCCACTTGCGCCCTGGCCCCCAAACCCTCTGGTGCCATCTGCCTGTCTCGGCACTTCTGACTCCACAGAGCCTTTCCTACATCTGGGCTGCCTGCCGTGGCAAAGTGCAGGCGTGGGGTGAGGCCATGGCTTTGTCTTTCCAGGAAAAAATGAGCCCCTGGCCGAAGCAGCAGGCCCAGGCAGAGCCTTGAGCTTGAAGCCCAGTAGGTCTGTGGCCCTCAGGGCCAGAGCCATGCTTTCAAGGCAGGGAAGCGGCCTGCAAGCTGAGTGGGAGTGGGGGAGGGGAGGGAGACAGCTGAAGCCGAGTCCAGAAGGGCGGCGATGGAAGAGCTGCAGCTGAGTCAGAGCCTGGAGGGAGGGCGGGGCCTTCACTGAGGACCCCCACCCCCAGGCCAGCCCTAGGCCCCGGCGGTCGCGCATGCGCCCTTGGCCTGTGCGGTGTGTGGGGGGTTGAACCCAAGCCCGCAGGGCTCCCGGAGCGGCCAGAGAAAGAAGGGCCCATGGAGAGGTAGGCGAGGTGGGCAGGGGGCGCCACCTTACTCTGCTCAGCTCCCTGAGGGAGAGAGAGAGAGACAGAGACAGAGAGAGAGATCCCTGACCTCTGAGTCTCTGCCTCCACCGCTGGCTGGTGCCAACTCACGCGCCATCCCACTTTCAGCCATCACCCCCACGCCTGCCCCGGGGCCAGCCCCACCACAGAGAGGCCGGTTGGTTCCTGCTCACCTCTGTGCCGTCCCTTCCCGACCTGACCCCAGTGCAGGGGATAAGCTTCAGACAAGTCTTTCCATGTCCCTCTGCATGACAATAGACTTCCTCCCCTCTCCCATTCCACAGGCCCACCCAGGACATCCACATTTGTCATTAGCTCAGGAGAGGATGCAAGATGAGAATCTCTGCTATTGTGTGGGGAGACTCAGTTTCCCGGGTTTTCCCCATGGACACATGTTCTTGAGCAGGGTCTGATTTTCTCCAGACAACCTGGCTTGCTAAGGAATTGGCCAGCCCTAAGAACCTGAAGAGAAAGGGCGGATGGGGATTCTCTCTCTGCCCCCGACAGCCCCGAGCTGGGTCGGTCCCTCAGACCCGGCCAAGGGCAGCCCATCCCCCGGGCCCTTCCCCGGGGCATCCAAGGGCAGGCTCGGCGCCAGCCCCACCCCGCTCGCCACTGCCACGACCATCGTCCTCCCTCGGGGGGCCTGGGCAGGACAGGACCCGGGTGTGGGATGCCTCCAGATCTCAGGTCTGGCACACAGTTTACCAGGCTGCTTCCTCCTCTGACGGGGGCCCAACACACCCCCCAGGAGACTTGGCAGCCGCCCCCAGGGCTCTAACCTCTGGAACTCGTCCCCTTGGAAGGGGTCTGGCCCAGGTGCCAGGTTCGGCTGGTCGGCCAGCCTCCTCTTGGGAAAGCAGGCAAGCCGAGCCAGGCTTGCAGTGGCCCTGGCTTGACACCTGCGACCTCAGGCAGAGGGCCGCCCGGGTGCCCTCCATGGCGGATTTCTCCCCGGATCCGTGGCCTGGGCACTAGGAAGGCCGGGCCTCCCAAACTCCCGGGAGGAGGGGCTAGCCCCGTTGCGCCCTGGCCCCCAAAGCCTGCGGTGCCATCTGCCTGTCTCGGCACTTCTGACTCCACAGAGCCTTTCCTACACCTGGGCTGCCTGCCGTGGCAAAGTGCAGGCGTGGGGTGAGGCCATGGCTTTGTCTTTCCAGGAAAAAATGAGCCCCTGGCCGAAGCAGCAGGCCCAGGCAGAGCCTTGAGCTTGAAGCCCAGTAGGTCTGTGGCCCTCAGGGCCAGAGCAATGCTTTCAAGGCAGGGAAGCGGCCTGCAAGCTGAGTGGGAGTGGGGGAGGGGAGGGAGACAGCTGAAGCCAAGTCAAGAAGGGCGGCGATGGAAGAGCTGCAGCTGGGTCAGAGCCTGGAGGGAGGGCGGGGCCTTCACTGAGGACCCCCCCCCCGAGGCCAGCCCTAGGCCCCGGCGGTCGCGCATGCGCCCTTGGCCTGTGCGGTGTGTGGGGGGTTGAACCCAAGCCCGCAGGGCTCCCGGAGCGGCCAGAGAATGAAGGGCCCATGGAGAGGTAGGCGAGGTGGGCAGGGGGCGCCACCTTACTCTGCTCAGCTCCCTGAGGGAGAGAGAGAGAGACAGAGACAGAGAGAGAGATCCCTGACCTCTGAGTCTCTGCCTCCACCGCTGGCTGGTGCCAACTCACGCGCCATCCCACTTCCAGCCATCACCCCCACGCCTGCCCCGGGGCCAGCCCCACCACAGAGAGGCCGGTTGGTTCCTGCTCACCTCTGTGCCGTCCCTTCCCGACCTGACCCCAGTGCAGGGGATAAGCTTCAGACAAGTCTTTCCATGTCCCTCTGCATGACAATAGACTTCCTCCCCTCTCCCATTCCACAGGCCCACCCGGGACATCCACCTTTGTCATTAGCTCAGGAGAGGATGCAAGATGAGAATCTCTGCTATTGTGTGGGGAGACTCAGTTTCCCGGGTTTCCCCCATGGACACATGTTCTTCAGCTGGGTCTGATTTTCTCCAGACAAGCTGTCTTGGGAAGGATTTGGCCAGCCCTAAGAACCTGAAGGGAAAGGGCGGAGGGGGGTTCTCTCTCTGCCCCCGACAGCCCCGAGCTGGGTCGGTCCCTCAGACCCGGCCAGGGGCAGCCCATCCCCCGGCGCCCTTCCCCGGGGCATCCAAGGGCAGGCTCGGCGCCAGCCCCACCCCGCTCGCCACTGCCCGACCATCGTCCTCCCTCGGGGGGCCTGGGCAGGACAGGGACCCGGCTGTGGGAGGCCTCCAGATCTCAGGCCTGGCACACCGTTTACCAGGCTGCTTCCTCCTCTGACGGGGGCCCAGCACACGCCCCAGGAGACTTGGCAGCCGCCCCCAGGGCTCTAGCCTCTGGAACTCGTCCCCTTGGAAGGGGCCTGGCCCAGGTGCCAGGTTCGGCTGGTCGGCCAGCCTCCTTTGGAGAAAGCAGGCAAGCCGAGCCAGGCTTGCAGTGGCCCTGGCGTGACACCTGCCACCTCAGGCAGAGGGCCTCCCGCGTGCCCTCCATGGCGGGTTTCTCCCCGGAGCCGTGGCCTGGGCACTAGGAAGGCCGGGCCTCCCCGACTCCCGGGAGGAGGGGCTAGCCCACTTGCGCCCTGGCCCCCAAACCCTCTGGTGCCATCTGCCTGTCTCGGCACTTCTGACTCCACAGAGCCTTTCCTACATCTGGGCTGCCTGCCGTGGCAAAGTGCAGGCGTGGGGTGAGGCCATGGCTTTGTCTTTCCAGGAAAAAATGAGCCCCTGGCCGAAGCAGCAGGCCCAGGCAGAGCCTTGAGCTTGAAGCCCAGTAGGTCTGTGGCCCTCAGGGCCAGAGCCATGCTTTCAAGGCAGGGAAGCGGCCTGCAAGCTGAGTGGGAGTGGGGGAGGGGAGGGAGACAGCTGAAGCCGAGTCCAGAAGGGCGGCGATGGAAGAGCTGCAGCTGAGTCAGAGCCTGGAGGGAGGGCGGGGCCTTCACTGAGGACCCCCACCCCCAGGCCAGCCCTAGGCCCCGGCGGTCGCGCATGCGCCCTTGGCCTGTGCGGTGTGTGGGGGGTTGAACCCAAGCCCGCAGGGCTCCCGGAGCGGCCAGAGAAAGAAGGGCCCATGGAGAGGTAGGCGAGGTGGGCAGGGGGCGCCACCTTACTCTGCTCAGCTCCCTGAGGGAGAGAGAGAGAGACAGAGACAGAGAGAGAGATCCCTGACCTCTGAGTCTCTGCCTCCACCGCTGGCTGGTGCCAACTCACGCGCCATCCCACTTTCAGCCATCACCCCCACGCCTGCCCCGGGGCCAGCCCCACCACAGAGAGGCTGGTTGGTTCCTGCTCACCTCTGTGCCGTCCCTTCCCGACCTGACCCCAGTGCAGGGGATAAGCTTCAGACAAGTCTTTCCATGTCCCTCTGCATGACAATAGACTTCCTCCCCTCTCCCATTCCACAGGCCCACCCAGGACATCCACATTTGTCATTAGCTCAGGAGAGGATGCAAGATGAGAATCTCTGCTATTGTGTGGGGAGACTCAGTTTCCCGGGTTTTCCCCATGGACACATGTTCTTGAGCAGGGTCTGATTTTCTCCAGACAACCTGGCTTGCTAAGGAATTGGCCAGCCCTAAGAACCTGAAGAGAAAGGGCGGATGGGGATTCTCTCTCTGCCCCCGACAGCCCCGAGCTGGGTCGGTCCCTCAGACCCGGCCAAGGGCAGCCCATCCCCCGGGCCCTTCCCCGGGGCATCCAAGGGCAGGCTCGGCGCCAGCCCCACCCCGCTCGCCACTGCCACGACCATCGTCCTCCCTCGGGGGGCCTGGGCAGGACAGGACCCGGGTGTGGGATGCCTCCAGATCTCAGGTCTGGCACACAGTTTACCAGGCTGCTTCCTCCTCTGACGGGGGCCCAACACACCCCCCAGGAGACTTGGCAGCCGCCCCCAGGGCTCTAACCTCTGGAACTCGTCCCCTTGGAAGGGGTCTGGCCCAGGTGCCAGGTTCGGCTGGTCGGCCAGCCTCCTCTTGGGAAAGCAGGCAAGCCGAGCCAGGCTTGCAGTGGCCCTGGCTTGACACCTGCGACCTCAGGCAGAGGGCCGCCCGGGTGCCCTCCATGGCGGATTTCTCCCCGGATCCGTGGCCTGGGCACTAGGAAGGCCGGGCCTCCCAAACTCCCGGGAGGAGGGGCTAGCCCCGTTGCGCCCTGGCCCCCAAAGCCTGCGGTGCCATCTGCCTGTCTCGGCACTTCTGACTCCACAGAGCCTTTCCTACACCTGGGCTGCCTGCCGTGGCAAAGTGCAGGCGTGGGGTGAGGCCATGGCTTTGTCTTTCCAGGAAAAAATGAGCCCCTGGCCGAAGCAGCAGGCCCAGGCAGAGCCTTGAGCTTGAAGCCCAGTAGGTCTGTGGCCCTCAGGGCCAGAGCAATGCTTTCAAGGCAGGGAAGCGGCCTGCAAGCTGAGTGGGAGTGGGGGAGGGGAGGGAGACAGCTGAAGCCAAGTCAAGAAGGGCGGCGATGGAAGAGCTGCAGCTGGGTCAGAGCCTGGAGGGAGGGCGGGGCCTTCACTGAGGACCCCCCCCCCCCGAGGCCAGCCCTAGGCCCCGGCGGTCGCGCATGCGCCCTTGGCCTGTGCGGTGTGTGGGGGGTTGAACCCAAGCCCGCAGGACTCCCGGAGCGGCCAGAGAATGAAGGGCCCATGGAGAGGTAGGCGAGGTGGGCAGGGGGCGCCACCTTACTCTGCTCAGCTCCCTGAGGGAGAGAGAGAGAGACAGAGACAGAGAGAGAGATCCCTGACCTCTGAGTCTCTGCCTCCACCGCTGGCTGGTGCCAACTCACGCGCCATCCCACTTCCAGCCATCACCCCCACGCCTGCCCCGGGGCCAGCCCCACCACAGAGAGGCCGGTTGGTTCCTGCTCACCTCTGTGCCGTCCCTTCCCGACCTGACCCCAGTGCAGGGGATAAGCTTCAGACAAGTCTTTCCATGTCCCTCTGCATGACAATAGACTTCCTCCCCTCTCCCATTCCACAGGCCCACCCGGGACATCCACCTTTGTCATTAGCTCAGGAGAGGATGCAAGATGAGAATCTCTGCTATTGTGTGGGGAGACTCAGTTTCCCGGGTTTCCCCCATGGACACATGTTCTTCAGCTGGGTCTGATTTTCTCCAGACAAGCTGTCTTGGGAAGGATTTGGCCAGCCCTAAGAACCTGAAGGGAAAGGGCGGAGGGGGGTTCTCTCTCTGCCCCCGACAGCCCCGAGCTGGGTCGGTCCCTCAGACCCGGCCAGGGGCAGCCCATCCCCCGGCGCCCTTCCCCGGGGCATCCAAGGGCAGGCTCGGCGCCAGCCCCACCCCGCTCGCCACTGCCCGACCATCGTCCTCCCTCGGGGGGCCTGGGCAGGACAGGGACCCGGCTGTGGGAGGCCTCCAGATCTCAGGCCTGGCACACCGTTTACCAGGCTGCTTCCTCCTCTGACGGGGGCCCAGCACACGCCCCAGGAGACTTGGCAGCCGCCCCCAGGGCTCTAGCCTCTGGAACTCGTCCCCTTGGAAGGGGCCTGGCCCAGGTGCCAGGTTCGGCTGGTCGGCCAGCCTCCTTTGGAGAAAGCAGGCAAGCCGAGCCAGGCTTGCAGTGGCCCTGGCGTGACACCTGCCACCTCAGGCAGAGGGCCTCCCGCGTGCCCTCCATGGCGGGTTTCTCCCCGGAGCCGTGGCCTGGGCACTAGGAAGGCCGGGCCTCCCCGACTCCCGGGAGGAGGGGCTAGCCCACTTGCGCCCTGGCCCCCAAACCCTCTGGTGCCATCTGCCTGTCTCGGCACTTCTGACTCCACAGAGCCTTTCCTACATCTGGGCTGCCTGCCGTGGCAAAGTGCAGGCGTGGGGTGAGGCCATGGCTTTGTCTTTCCAGGAAAAAATGAGCCCCTGGCCGAAGCAGCAGGCCCAGGCAGAGCCTTGAGCTTGAAGCCCAGTAGGTCTGTGGCCCTCAGGGCCAGAGCCATGCTTTCAAGGCAGGGAAGCGGCCTGCAAGCTGAGTGGGAGTGGGGGAGGGGAGGGAGACAGCTGAAGCCGAGTCCAGAAGGGCGGCGATGGAAGAGCTGCAGCTGAGTCAGAGCCTGGAGGGAGGGCGGGGCCTTCACTGAGGACCCCCACCCCCAGGCCAGCCCTAGGCCCTGGCGGTCGCGCATGCGCCCTTGGCCTGTGCGGTGTGTGGGGGGTTGAACCCAAGCCCGCAGGGCTCCCGGAGCGGCCAGAGAAAGAAGGGCCCATGGAGAGGTAGGCGAGGTGGGCAGGGGGCGCCACCTTACTCTGCTCAGCTCCCTGAGGGAGAGAGAGAGAGACAGAGACAGAGAGAGAGATCCCTGACCTCTGAGTCTCTGCCTCCACCGCTGGCTGGTGCCAACTCACGCGCCATCCCACTTTCAGCCATCACCCCCACGCCTGCCCCGGGGCCAGCCCCACCACAGAGAGGCCGGTTGGTTCCTGCTCACCTCTGTGCCGTCCCTTCCCGACCTGACCCCAGTGCAGGGGATAAGCTTCAGACAAGTCTTTCCATGTCCCTCTGCATGACAATAGACTTCCTCCCCTCTCCCATTCCACAGGCCCACCCAGGACATCCACATTTGTCATTAGCTCAGGAGAGGATGCAAGATGAGAATCTCTGCTATTGTGTGGGGAGACTCAGTTTCCCGGGTTTTCCCCATGGACACATGTTCTTGAGCAGGGTCTGATTTTCTCCAGACAACCTGGCTTGCTAAGGAATTGGCCAGCCCTAAGAACCTGAAGAGAAAGGGCGGATGGGGATTCTCTCTCTGCCCCCGACAGCCCCGAGCTGGGTCGGTCCCTCAGACCCGGCCAAGGGCAGCCCATCCCCCGGGCCCTTCCCCGGGGCATCCAAGGGCAGGCTCGGCGCCAGCCCCACCCCGCTCGCCACTGCCACGACCATCGTCCTCCCTCGGGGGGCCTGGGCAGGACAGGACCCGGGTGTGGGATGCCTCCAGATCTCAGGTCTGGCACACAGTTTACCAGGCTGCTTCCTCCTCTGACGGGGGCCCAACACACCCCCCAGGAGACTTGGCAGCCGCCCCCAGGGCTCTAACCTCTGGAACTCGTCCCCTTGGAAGGGGTCTGGCCCAGGTGCCAGGTTCGGCTGGTCGGCCAGCCTCCTCTTGGGAAAGCAGGCAAGCCGAGCCAGGCTTGCAGTGGCCCTGGCTTGACACCTGCGACCTCAGGCAGAGGGCCGCCCGGGTGCCCTCCATGGCGGATTTCTCCCCGGATCCGTGGCCTGGGCACTAGGAAGGCCGGGCCTCCCAAACTCCCGGGAGGAGGGGCTAGCCCCGTTGCGCCCTGGCCCCCAAAGCCTGCGGTGCCATCTGCCTGTCTCGGCACTTCTGACTCCACAGAGCCTTTCCTACACCTGGGCTGCCTGCCGTGGCAAAGTGCAGGCGTGGGGTGAGGCCATGGCTTTGTCTTTCCAGGAAAAAATGAGCCCCTGGCCGAAGCAGCAGGCCCAGGCAGAGCCTTGAGCTTGAAGCCCAGTAGGTCTGTGGCCCTCAGGGCCAGAGCAATGCTTTCAAGGCAGGGAAGCGGCCTGCAAGCTGAGTGGGAGTGGGGGAGGGGAGGGAGACAGCTGAAGCCAAGTCAAGAAGGGCGGCGATGGAAGAGCTGCAGCTGGGTCAGAGCCTGGAGGGAGGGCGGGGCCTTCACTGAGGACCCCCCCCCCCCCGAGGCCAGCCCTAGGCCGCGGCGGTCGCGCATGCGCCCTTGGCCTGTGCGGAGTGTGGGGGGTTGAACCCAAGCCCGCAGGACTCCCGGAGCGGCCAGAGAATGAAGGGCCCATGGAGAGGTAGGCGAGGTGGGCAGGGGGCGCCACCTTACTCTGCTCAGCTCCCTGAGGGAGAGAGAGAGAGACAGAGACAGAGAGAGAGATCCCTGACCTCTGAGTCTCTGCCTCCACCGCTGGCTGGTGCCAACTCACGCGCCATCCCACTTCCAGCCATCACCCCCACGCCTGCCCCGGGGCCAGCCCCACCACAGAGAGGCCGGTTGGTTCCTGCTCACCTCTGTGCCGTCCCTTCCCGACCTGACCCCAGTGCAGGGGATAAGCTTCAGACAAGTCTTTCCATGTCCCTCTGCATGACAATAGACTTCCTCCCCTCTCCCATTCCACAGGCCCACCCGGGACATCCACCTTTGTCATTAGCTCAGGAGAGGATGCAAGATGAGAATCTCTGCTATTGTGTGGGGAGACTCAGTTTCCCGGGTTTCCCCCATGGACACATGTTCTTCAGCTGGGTCTGATTTTCTCCAGACAAGCTGTCTTGGGAAGGATTTGGCCAGCCCTAAGAACCTGAAGGGAAAGGGCGGAGGGGGGTTCTCTCTCTGCCCCCGACAGCCCCGAGCTGGGTCGGTCCCTCAGACCCGGCCAGGGGCAGCCCATCCCCCGGCGCCCTTCCCCGGGGCATCCAAGGGCAGGCTCGGCGCCAGCCCCACCCCGCTCGCCACTGCCCGACCATCGTCCTCCCTCGGGGGGCCTGGGCAGGACAGGGACCCGGCTGTGGGAGGCCTCCAGATCTCAGGCCTGGCACACCGTTTACCAGGCTGCTTCCTCCTCTGACGGGGGCCCAGCACACGCCCCAGGAGACTTGGCAGCCGCCCCCAGGGCTCTAGCCTCTGGAACTCGTCCCCTTGGAAGGGGCCTGGCCCAGGTGCCAGGTTCGGCTGGTCGGCCAGCCTCCTTTGGAGAAAGCAGGCAAGCCGAGCCAGGCTTGCAGTGGCCCTGGCGTGACACCTGCCACCTCAGGCAGAGGGCCTCCCGCGTGCCCTCCATGGCGGGTTTCTCCCCGGAGCCGTGGCCTGGGCACTAGGAAGGCCGGGCCTCCCCGACTCCCGGGAGGAGGGGCTAGCCCACTTGCGCCCTGGCCCCCAAACCCTCTGGTGCCATCTGCCTGTCTCGGCACTTCTGACTCCACAGAGCCTTTCCTACATCTGGGCTGCCTGCCGTGGCAAAGTGCAGGCGTGGGGTGAGGCCATGGCTTTGTCTTTCCAGGAAAAAATGAGCCCCTGGCCGAAGCAGCAGGCCCAGGCAGAGCCTTGAGCTTGAAGCCCAGTAGGTCTGTGGCCCTCAGGGCCAGAGCCATGCTTTCAAGGCAGGGAAGCGGCCTGCAAGCTGAGTGGGAGTGGGGGAGGGGAGGGAGACAGCTGAAGCCGAGTCCAGAAGGGCGGCGATGGAAGAGCTGCAGCTGGGTCAGAGCCTGGAGGGAGGGCGGGGCCTTCACTGAGGACCCCCCCCCCCCGCCGAGGCCAGCCCTAGGCCCCGGCGGTCGCGCATGCGCCCTTGGCCTGTGCGGTGTGTGGGGGGTTGAACCCAAGCCCGCAGGGCTCCCGGAGCGGCCAGAGAAAGAAGGGCCCATGGAGAGGTAGGCGAGGTGGGCAGGGGGCGCCACCTTACTCTGCTCAGCTCCCTGAGGGAGAGAGAGAGAGACAGAGACAGAGAGAGAGATCCCTGACCTCTGAGTCTCTGCCTCCACCGCTGGCTGGTGCCAACTCACGCGCCATCCCACTTCCAGCCATCACCCCCACGCCTGCCCCGGGGCCAGCCCCACCACAGAGAGGCCGGTTGGTTCCTGCTCACCTCTGTGCCGTCCCTTCCCGACCTGACCCCAGTGCAGGGGATAAGCTTCAGACAAGTCTTTCCATGTCCCTCTGCATGACAATAGACTTCCTCCCCTCTCCCATTCCACAGGCCCACCCGGGACATCCACCTTTGTCATTAGCTCAGGAGAGGATGCAAGATGAGAATCTCTGCTATTGTGTGGGGAGACTCAGTTTCCCGGGTTTCCCCCATGGACACATGTTCTTCAGCTGGGTCTGATTTTCTCCAGACAAGCTGTCTTGGGAAGGATTTGGCCAGCCCTAAGAACCTGAAGGGAAAGGGCGGAGGGGGGTTCTCTCTCTGCCCCCGACAGCCCCGAGCTGGGTCGGTCCCTCAGACCCGGCCAGGGGCAGCCCATCCCCCGGCGCCCTGCCCCGGGGCATCCAAGGGCAGGCTCGGCGCCAGCCCCACCCCGCTCACCACTGCCCGACCATCGTCCTCCCTCGGGGGGCCTGCGCAGGACAGGGACCCGGCTGTGGGAGGCCTCCAGATCTCAGGCCTGGCACACCGTTTACCAGACTGCTTCCTCCTCTGACGGGGGCCCAGCACACGCCCCAGGAGACTTGGCAGCCGCCCCCAGGGCTCTAGCCTCTGGAACTCGTCCCCTTGGAAGGGGCCTGGCCCAGGTGCCAGGTTCGGCTGGTCGGCCAGCCTCCTTTGGAGAAAGCAGGCAAGCCGAGCCAGGCTTGCAGTGGCCCTGGCGTGACACCTGCCACCTCAGGCAGAGGGCCTCCCGCGTGCCCTCCATGGCGGGTTTCTCCCCGGAGCCGTGGCCTGGGCACTAGGAAGGCCGGGCCTCCCCAACTCCCGGGAGGAGGGGCTAGCCCACTTGCGCCCTGGCCCCCAAACCCTCTGGTGCCATCTGCCTGTCTCGGCACTTCTGACTCCACAGAGCCTTTCCTACATCTGGGCTGCCTGCCGTGGCAAAGTGCAGGCGTAGGGTGAGGCCATGGCTTTGTCTTTCCAGGAAAAAATGAGCCCCTGGCCGAAGCAGCAGGCCCAGGCAGAGCCTTGAGCTTGAAGCCCAGTAGGTCTGTGGCCCTCAGGGCCAGAGCCATGCTTTCAAGGCAGGGAAGCGGCCTGCAAGCTGAGTGGGAGTGGGGGAGGGGAGGGAGACAGCTGAAGCCGAGTCCAGAAGGGCGGCGATGGAAGAGCTGCAGCTGGGTCAGAGCCTGGAGGGAGGGCGGGGCCTTCACTGAGGACCCCCCCCCCCCGCCGAGGCCAGCCCTAGGCCCCGGCGGTCGCGCATGCGCCCTTGGCCTGTGCGGTGTGTGGGGGGTTGAACCCAAGCCCGCAGGGCTCCCGGAGCGGCCAGAGAAAGAAGGGCCCATGGAGAGGTAGGCGAGGTGGGCAGGGGGCGCCACCTTACTCTGCTCAGCTCCCTGAGGGAGAGAGACAGAGACAGAGAGAGAGATCCCTGACCTCTGAGTCTCTGCCTCCACCGCTGGCTGGTGCCAACTCACGCGCCATCCCACTTCCAGCCATCACCCCCACGCCTGCCCCGGGGCCAGCCCCACCACAGAGAGGCCGGTTGGTTCCTGCTCACCTCTGTGCCGTCCCTTCCCGACCTGACCCCAGTGCAGGGGATAAGCTTCAGACAAGTCTTTCCATGTCCCTCTGCATGACAATAGACTTCCTCCCCTCTCCCATTCCACAGGCCCACCCAGGACATCCACATTTGTCATTAGCTCAGGAGAGGATGCAAGATGAGAATCTCTGCTATTGTGTGGGGAGACTCAGTTTCCCGGGTTTTCCCCATGGACACATGTTCTTGAGCAGGGTCTGATTTTCTCCAGACAACCTGGCTTGCTAAGGAATTGGCCAGCCCTAAGAACCTGAAGAGAAAGGGCGGATGGGGATTCTCTCTCTGCCCCCGACAGCCCCGAGCTGGGTCGGTCCCTCAGACCCGGCCAAGGGCAGCCCATCCCCCGGGCCCTTCCCCGGGGCATCCAAGGGCAGGCTCGGCGCCAGCCCCACCCCGCTCGCCACTGCCACGACCATCGTCCTCCCTAGGGGGGCCTGGGCAGGACAGGACCCGGGTGTGGGATGCCTCCAGATCTCAGGTCTGGCACACAGTTTACCAGGCTGCTTCCTCCTCTGACGGGGGCCCAACACACCCCCCAGGAGACTTGGCAGCCGCCCCCAGGGCTCTAACCTCTGGAACTCGTCCCCTTGGAAGGGGTCTGGCCCAGGTGCCAGGTTCGGCTGGTCGGCCAGCCTCCTCTTGGGAAAGCAGGCAAGCCGAGCCAGGCTTGCAGTGGCCCTGGCTTGACACCTGCGACCTCAGGCAGAGGGCCGCCCGGGTGCCCTCCATGGCGGATTTCTCCCCGGATCCGTGGCCTGGGCACTAGGAAGGCCGGGCCTCCCAAACTCCCGGGAGGAGGGGCTAGCCCCGTTGCGCCCTGGCCCCCAAAGCCTGCGGTGCCATCTGCCTGTCTCGGCACTTCTGACTCCACAGAGCCTTTCCTACACCTGGGCTGCCTGCCGTGGCAAAGTGCAGGCGTGGGGTGAGGCCATGGCTTTGTCTTTCCAGGAAAAAATGAGCCCCTGGCCGAAGCAGCAGGCCCAGGCAGAGCCTTGAGCTTGAAGCCCAGTAGGTCTGTGGCCCTCAGGGCCAGAGCAATGCTTTCAAGGCAGGGAAGCGGCCTGCAAGCTGAGTGGGAGTGGGGGAGGGGAGGGAGACAGCTGAAGCCAAGTCAAGAAGGGCGGCGATGGAAGAGCTGCAGCTGGGTCAGAGCCTGGAGGGAGGGCGGGGCCTTCACTGAGGACCCCCCCCCCCCGAGGCCAGCCCTAGGCCCCGGCGGTCGCGCATGCGCCCTTGGCCTGTGCGGTGTGTGGGGGGTTGAACCCAAGCCCGCAGGGCTCCCGGAGCGGCCAGAGAATGAAGGGCCCATGGAGAGGTAGGCGAGGTGGGCAGGGGGCGCCACCTTACTCTGCTCAGCTCCCTGAGGGAGAGAGAGAGAGACAGAGACAGAGAGAGAGATCCCTGACCTCTGAGTCTCTGCCTCCACCGCTGGCTGGTGCCAACTCACGCGCCATCCCACTTCCAGCCATCACCCCCACGCCTGCCCCGGGGCCAGCCCCACCACAGAGAGGCCGGTTGGTTCCTGCTCACCTCTGTGCCGTCCCTTCCCGACCTGACCCCAGTGCAGGGGATAAGCTTCAGACAAGTCTTTCCATGTCCCTCTGCATGACAATAGACTTCCTCCCCTCTCCCATTCCACAGGCCCACCCGGGACATCCACCTTTGTCATTAGCTCAGGAGAGGATGCAAGATGAGAATCTCTGCTATTGTGTGGGGAGACTCAGTTTCCCGGGTTTCCCCCATGGACACATGTTCTTCAGCTGGGTCTGATTTTCTCCAGACAAGCTGTCTTGGGAAGGATTTGGCCAGCCCTAAGAACCTGAAGGGAAAGGGCGGAGGGGGGTTCTCTCTCTGCCCCCGACAGCCCCGAGCTGGGTCGGTCCCTCAGACCCGGCCAGGGGCAGCCCATCCCCCGGCGCCCTTCCCCGGGGCATCCAAGGGCAGGCTCGGCGCCAGCCCCACCCCGCACGCCACTGCCCGACCATCGTCCTCCCTCGGGGGGCCTGGGCAGGACAGGGACCCGGCTGTGGGAGGCCTCCAGATCTCAGGCCTGGCACACCGTTTACCAGGCTGCTTCCTCCTCTGACGGGGGCCCAGCACACGCCCCAGGAGACTTGGCAGCCGCCCCCAGGGCTCTAGCCTCTGGAACTCGTCCCCTTGGAAGGGGCCTGGCCCAGGTGCCAGGTTCGGCTGGTCGGCCAGCCTCCTTTGGAGAAAGCAGGCAAGCCGAGCCAGGCTTGCAGTGGCCCTGGCGTGACACCTGCCACCTCAGGCAGAGGGCCTCCCGCGTGCCCTCCATGGCGGGTTTCTCCCCGGAGCCGTGGCCTGGGCACTAGGAAGGCCGGGCCTCCCCGACTCCCGGGAGGAGGGGCTAGCCCACTTGCGCCCTGGCCCCCAAACCCTCTGGTGCCATCTGCCTGTCTCGGCACTTCTGACTCCACAGAGCCTTTCCTACATCTGGGCTGCCTGCCGTGGCAAAGTGCAGGCGTGGGGTGAGGCCATGGCTTTGTCTTTCCAGGAAAAAATGAGCCCCTGGCCGAAGCAGCAGGCCCAGGCAGAGCCTTGAGCTTGAAGCCCAGTAGGTCTGTGGCCCTCAGGGCCAGAGCCATGCTTTCAAGGCAGGGAAGCGGCCTGCAAGCTGAGTGGGAGTGGGGGAGGGGAGGGAGACAGCTGAAGCCGAGTCCAGAAGGGCGGCGATGGAAGAGCTGCAGCTGGGTCAGAGCCTGGAGGGAGGGCGGGGCCTTCACTGAGGACCCCCCCCCCCCCGCCGAGGCCAGCCCTAGGCCCCGGCGGTCGCGCATGCGCCCTTGGCCTGTGCGGTGTGTGGGGGGTTGAACCCAAGCCCGCAGGGCTCCCGGAGCGGCCAGAGAAAGAAGGGCCCATGGAGAGGTAGGCGAGGTGGGCAGGGGGCGCCACCTTACTCTGCTCAGCTCCCTGAGGGAGAGAGACAGAGACAGAGAGAGAGATCCCTGACCTCTGAGTCTCTGCCTCCACCGCTGGCTGGTGCCAACTCACGCGCCATCCCACTTCCAGCCATCACCCCCACGCCTGCCCCGGGGCCAGCCCCACCACAGAGAGGCCGGTTGGTTCCTGCTCACCTCTGTGCCGTCCCTTCCCGACCTGACCCCAGTGCAGGGGATAAGCTTCAGACAAGTCTTTCCATGTCCCTCTGCATGACAATAGACTTCCTCCCCTCTCCCATTCCACAGGCCCACCCGGGACATCCACCTTTGTCATTAGCTCAGGAGAGGATGCAAGATGAGAATCTCTGCTATTGTGTGGGGAGACTCAGTTTCCCGGGTTTCCCCCATGGACACATGTTCTTCAGCTGGGTCTGATTTTCTCCAGACAAGCTGTCTTGGGAAGGATTTGGCCAGCCCTAAGAACCTGAAGGGAAAGGGCGGAGGGGGGTTCTCTCTCTGCCCCCGACAGCCCCGAGCTGGGTCGGTCCCTCAGACCCGGCCAGGGGCAGCCCATCCCCCGGCGCCCTTCCCCGGGGCATCCAAGGGCAGGCTCGGCGCCAGCCCCACCCCGCTCACCACTGCCCGACCATCGTCCTCCCTCGGGGGGCCTGCGCAGGACAGGGACCCGGCTGTGGGAGGCCTCCAGATCTCAGGCCTGGCACACCGTTTACCAGACTGCTTCCTCCTCTGACGGGGGCCCAGCACACGCCCCAGGAGACTTGGCAGCCGCCCCCAGGGCTCTAGCCTCTGGAACTCGTCCCCTTGGAAGGGGCCTGGCCCAGGTGCCAGGTTCGGCTGGTCGGCCAGCCTCCTTTGGAGAAAGCAGGCAAGCCGAGCCAGGCTTGCAGTGGCCCTGGCGTGACACCTGCCACCTCAGGCAGAGGGCCTCCCGCGTGCCCTCCATGGCGGGTTTCTCCCCGGAGCCGTGGCCTGGGCACTAGGAAGGCCGGGCCTCCCCAACTCCCGGGAGGAGGGGCTAGCCCACTTGCGCCCTGGCCCCCAAACCCTCTGGTGCCATCTGCCTGTCTCGGCACTTCTGACTCCACAGAGCCTTTCCTACATCTGGGCTGCCTGCCGTGGCAAAGTGCAGGCGTGGGGTGAGGCCATGGCTTTGTCTTTCCAGGAAAAAATAAGCCCCTGGCCGAAGCAGCAGGCCCAGGCAGAGCCTTGAGCTTGAAGCCCAGTAGGTCTGTGGCCCTCAGGGCCAGAGCCATGCTTTCAAGGCAGGGAAGCGGCCTGCAAGCTGAGTGGGAGTGGGGGAGGGGAGGGAGACAGCTGAAGCCGAGTCCAGAAGGGCGGCGATGGAAGAGCTGCAGCTGGGTCAGAGCCTGGAGGGAGGGCGGGGCCTTCACTGAGGACCCCCCCCCCCCCGCCGAGGCCAGCCCTAGGCCCCGGCGGTCGCGCATGCGCCCTTGGCCTGTGCGGTGTGTGGGGGGTTGAACCCAAGCCCGCAGGGCTCCCGGAGCGGCCAGAGAAAGAAGGGCCCATGGAGAGGTAGGCGAGGTGGGCAGGGGGCGCCACCTTACTCTGCTCAGCTCCCTGAGGGAGAGAGACAGAGACAGAGAGAGAGATCCCTGACCTCTGAGTCTCTGCCTCCACCGCTGGCTGGTGCCAACTCACGCGCCATCCCACTTCCAGCCATCACCCCCACGCCTGCCCCGGGGCCAGCCCCACCACAGAGAGGCCGGTTGGTTCCTGCTCACCTCTGTGCCGTCCCTTCCCGACCTGACCCCAGTGCAGGGGATAAGCTTCAGACAAGTCTTTCCATGTCCCTCTGCATGACAATAGACTTCCTCCCCTCTCCCATTCCACAGGCCCACCCAGGACATCCACATTTGTCATTAGCTCAGGAGAGGATGCAAGATGAGAATCTCTGCTATTGTGTGGGGAGACTCAGTTTCCCGGGTTTTCCCCATGGACACATGTTCTTGAGCAGGGTCTGATTTTCTCCAGACAACCTGGCTTGCTAAGGAATTGGCCAGCCCTAAGAACCTGAAGAGAAAGGGCGGATGGGGATTCTCTCTCTGCCCCCGACAGCCCCGAGCTGGGTCGGTCCCTCAGACCCGGCCAAGGGCAGCCCATCCCCCGGGCCCTTCCCCGGGGCATCCAAGGGCAGGCTCGGCGCCAGCCCCACCCCGCTCGCCACTGCCACGACCATCGTCCTCCCTCGGGGGGCCTGGGCAGGACAGGACCCGGGTGTGGGATGCCTCCAGATCTCAGGTCTGGCACACAGTTTACCAGGCTGCTTCCTCCTCTGACGGGGGCCCAACACACCCCCCAGGAGACTTGGCAGCCGCCCCCAGGGCTCTAACCTCTGGAACTCGTCCCCTTGGAAGGGGTCTGGCCCAGGTGCCAGGTTCGGCTGGTCGGCCAGCCTCCTCTTGGGAAAGCAGGCAAGCCGAGCCAGGCTTGCAGTGGCCCTGGCTTGACACCTGCGACCTCAGGCAGAGGGCCGCCCGGGTGCCCTCCATGGCGGATTTCTCCCCGGATCCGTGGCCTGGGCACTAGGAAGGCCGGGCCTCCCAAACTCCCGGGAGGAGGGGCTAGCCCCGTTGCGCCCTGGCCCCCAAAGCCTGCGGTGCCATCTGCCTGTCTCGGCACTTCTGACTCCACAGAGCCTTTCCTACACCTGGGCTGCCTGCCGTGGCAAAGTGCAGGCGTGGGGTGAGGCCATGGCTTTGTCTTTCCAGGAAAAAATGAGCCCCTGGCCGAAGCAGCAGGCCCAGGCAGAGCCTTGAGCTTGAAGCCCAGTAGGTCTGTGGCCCTCAGGGCCAGAGCAATGCTTTCAAGGCAGGGAAGCGGCCTGCAAGCTGAGTGGGAGTGGGGGAGGGGAGGGAGACAGCTGAAGCCAAGTCAAGAAGGGCGGCGATGGAAGAGCTGCAGCTGGGTCAGAGCCTGGAGGGAGGGCGGGGCCTTCACTGAGGACCCCCCCCCCCCCCGAGGCCAGCCCTAGGCCCCGGCGGTCGCGCATGCGCCCTTGGCCTGTGCGGTGTGTGGGGGGTTGAACCCAAGCCCGCAGGACTCCCGGAGCGGCCAGAGAATGAAGGGCCCATGGAGAGGTAGGCGAGGTGGGCAGGGGGCGCCACCTTACTCTGCTCAGCTCCCTGAGGGAGAGAGAGAGAGACAGAGACAGAGAGAGAGATCCCTGACCTCTGAGTCTCTGCCTCCACCGCTGGCTGGTGCCAACTCACGCGCCATCCCACTTCCAGCCATCACCCCCACGCCTGCCCCGGGGCCAGCCCCACCACAGAGAGGCCGGTTGGTTCCTGCTCACCTCTGTGCCGTCCCTTCCCGACCTGACCCCAGTGCAGGGGATAAGCTTCAGACAAGTCTTTCCATGTCCCTCTGCATGACAATAGACTTCCTCCCCTCTCCCATTCCACAGGCCCACCCGGGACATCCACCTTTGTCATTAGCTCAGGAGAGGATGCAAGATGAGAATCTCTGCTATTGTGTGGGGAGACTCAGTTTCCCGGGTTTCCCCCATGGACACATGTTCTTCAGCTGGGTCTGATTTTCTCCAGACAAGCTGTCTTGGGAAGGATTTGGCCAGCCCTAAGAACCTGAAGGGAAAGGGCGGAGGGGGGTTCTCTCTCTGCCCCCGACAGCCCCGAGCTGGGTCGGTCCCTCAGACCCGGCCAGGGGCAGCCCATCCCCCGGCGCCCTTCCCCGGGGCATCCAAGGGCAGGCTCGGCGCCAGCCCCACCCCGCTCGCCACTGCCCGACCATCGTCCTCCCTCGGGGGGCCTGGGCAGGACAGGGACCCGGCTGTGGGAGGCCTCCAGATCTCAGGCCTGGCACACCGTTTACCAGGCTGCTTCCTCCTCTGACGGGGGCCCAGCACACGCCCCAGGAGACTTGGCAGCCGCCCCCAGGGCTCTAGCCTCTGGAACTCGTCCCCTTGGAAGGGGCCTGGCCCAGGTGCCAGGTTCGGCTGGTCGGCCAGCCTCCTTTGGAGAAAGCAGGCAAGCCGAGCCAGGCTTGCAGTGGCCCTGGCGTGACACCTGCCACCTCAGGCAGAGGGCCTCCCGCGTGCCCTCCATGGCGGGTTTCTCCCCGGAGCCGTGGCCTGGGCACTAGGAAGGCCGGGCCTCCCCGACTCCCGGGAGGAGGGGCTAGCCCACTTGCGCCCTGGCCCCCAAACCCTCTGGTGCCATCTGCCTGTCTCGGCACTTCTGACTCCACAGAGCCTTTCCTACATCTGGGCTGCCTGCCGTGGCAAAGTGCAGGCATGGGGTGAGGCCATGGCTTTGTCTTTCCAGGAAAAAATGAGCCCCTGGCCGAAGCAGCAGGCCCAGGCAGAGCCTTGAGCTTGAAGCCCAGTAGGTCTGTGGCCCTCAGGGCCAGAGCCATGCTTTCAAGGCAGGGAAGCGGCCTGCAAGCTGAGTGGGAGTGGGGGAGGGGAGGGAGACAGCTGAAGCCGAGTCCAGAAGGGCGGCGATGGAAGAGCTGCAGCTGGGTCAGAGCCTGGAGGGAGGGCGGGGCCTTCACTGAGGACCCCCCCCCCCCGCCGAGGCCAGCCCTAGGCCCCGGCGGTCGCGCATGCGCCCTTGGCCTGTGCGGTGTGTGGGGGGTTGAACCCAAGCCCGCAGGGCTCCCGGAGCGGCCAGAGAAAGAAGGGCCCATGGAGAGGTAGGCGAGGTGGGCAGGGGGCGCCACCTTACTCTGCTCAGCTCCCTGAGGGAGAGAGACAGAGACAGAGAGAGAGATCCCTGACCTCTGAGTCTCTGCCTCCACCGCTGGCTGGTGCCAACTCACGCGCCATCCCACTTCCAGCCATCACCCCCACGCCTGCCCCGGGGCCAGCCCCACCACAGAGAGGCCGGTTGGTTCCTGCTCACCTCTGTGCCGTCCCTTCCCGACCTGACCCCAGTGCAGGGGATAAGCTTCAGACAAGTCTTTCCATGTCCCTCTGCATGACAATAGACTTCCTCCCCTCTCCCATTCCACAGGCCCACCCAGGACATCCACATTTGTCATTAGCTCAGGAGAGGATGCAAGATGAGAATCTCTGCTATTGTGTGGGGAGACTCAGTTTCCCGGGTTTTCCCCATGGACACATGTTCTTGAGCAGGGTCTGATTTTCTCCAGACAACCTGGCTTGCTAAGGAATTGGCCAGCCCTAAGAACCTGAAGAGAAAGGGCGGATGGGGATTCTCTCTCTGCCCCCGACAGCCCCGAGCTGGGTCGGTCCCTCAGACCCGGCCAAGGGCAGCCCATCCCCCGGGCCCTTCCCCGGGGCATCCAAGGGCAGGCTCGGCGCCAGCCCCACCCCGCTCGCCACTGCCACGACCATCGTCCTCCCTAGGGGGGCCTGGGCAGGACAGGACCCGGGTGTGGGATGCCTCCAGATCTCAGGTCTGGCACACAGTTTACCAGGCTGCTTCCTCCTCTGACGGGGGCCCAACACACCCCCCAGGAGACTTGGCAGCCGCCCCCAGGGCTCTAACCTCTGGAACTCGTCCCCTTGGAAGGGGTCTGGCCCAGGTGCCAGGTTCGGCTGGTCGGCCAGCCTCCTCTTGGGAAAGCAGGCAAGCCGAGCCAGGCTTGCAGTGGCCCTGGCTTGACACCTGCGACCTCAGGCAGAGGGCCGCCCGGGTGCCCTCCATGGCGGATTTCTCCCCGGATCCGTGGCCTGGGCACTAGGAAGGCCGGGCCTCCCAAACTCCCGGGAGGAGGGGCTAGCCCCGTTGCGCCCTGGCCCCCAAAGCCTGCGGTGCCATCTGCCTGTCTCGGCACTTCTGACTCCACAGAGCCTTTCCTACACCTGGGCTGCCTGCCGTGGCAAAGTGCAGGCGTGGGGTGAGGCCATGGCTTTGTCTTTCCAGGAAAAAATGAGCCCCTGGCCGAAGCAGCAGGCCCAGGCAGAGCCTTGAGCTTGAAGCCCAGTAGGTCTGTGGCCCTCAGGGCCAGAGCAATGCTTTCAAGGCAGGGAAGCGGCCTGCAAGCTGAGTGGGAGTGGGGGAGGGGAGGGAGACAGCTGAAGCCAAGTCAAGAAGGGCGGCGATGGAAGAGCTGCAGCTGGGTCAGAGCCTGGAGGGAGGGCGGGGCCTTCACTGAGGACCCCCCCCCCCCCCGAGGCCAGCCCTAGGCCCCGGCGGTCGCGCATGCGCCCTTGGCCTGTGCGGTGTGTGGGGGGTTGAACCCAAGCCCGCAGGACTCCCGGAGCGGCCAGAGAATGAAGGGCCCATGGAGAGGTAGGCGAGGTGGGCAGGGGGCGCCACCTTACTCTGCTCAGCTCCCTGAGGGAGAGAGAGAGAGACAGAGACAGAGAGAGAGATCCCTGACCTCTGAGTCTCTGCCTCCACCGCTGGCTGGTGCCAACTCACGCGCCATCCCACTTCCAGCCATCACCCCCACGCCTGCCCCGGGGCCAGCCCCACCACAGAGAGGCCGGTTGGTTCCTGCTCACCTCTGTGCCGTCCCTTCCCGACCTGACCCCAGTGCAGGGGATAAGCTTCAGACAAGTCTTTCCATGTCCCTCTGCATGACAATAGACTTCCTCCCCTCTCCCATTCCACAGGCCCACCCGGGACATCCACCTTTGTCATTAGCTCAGGAGAGGATGCAAGATGAGAATCTCTGCTATTGTGTGGGGAGACTCAGTTTCCCGGGTTTCCCCCATGGACACATGTTCTTCAGCTGGGTCTGATTTTCTCCAGACAAGCTGTCTTGGGAAGGATTTGGCCAGCCCTAAGAACCTGAAGGGAAAGGGCGGAGGGGGGTTCTCTCTCTGCCCCCGACAGCCCCGAGCTGGGTCGGTCCCTCAGACCCGGCCAGGGGCAGCCCATCCCCCGGCGCCCTTCCCCGGGGCATCCAAGGGCAGGCTCGGCGCCAGCCCCACCCCGCTCGCCACTGCCCGACCATCGTCCTCCCTCGGGGGGCCTGGGCAGGACAGGGACCCGGCTGTGGGAGGCCTCCAGATCTCAGGCCTGGCACACCGTTTACCAGGCTGCTTCCTCCTCTGACGGGGGCCCAGCACACGCCCCAGGAGACTTGGCAGCCGCCCCCAGGGCTCTAGCCTCTGGAACTCGTCCCCTTGGAAGGGGCCTGGCCCAGGTGCCAGGTTCGGCTGGTCGGCCAGCCTCCTTTGGAGAAAGCAGGCAAGCCGAGCCAGGCTTGCAGTGGCCCTGGCGTGACACCTGCCACCTCAGGCAGAGGGCCTCCCGCGTGCCCTCCATGGCGGGTTTCTCCCCGGAGCCGTGGCCTGGGCACTAGGAAGGCCGGGCCTCCCCGACTCCCGGGAGGAGGGGCTAGCCCACTTGCGCCCTGGCCCCCAAACCCTCTGGTGCCATCTGCCTGTCTCGGCACTTCTGACTCCACAGAGCCTTTCCTACATCTGGGCTGCCTGCCGTGGCAAAGTGCAGGCGTGGGGTGAGGCCATGGCTTTGTCTTTCCAGGAAAAAATGAGCCCCTGGCCGAAGCAGCAGGCCCAGGCAGAGCCTTGAGCTTGAAGCCCAGTAGGTCTGTGGCCCTCAGGGCCAGAGCCATGCTTTCAAGGCAGGGAAGCGGCCTGCAAGCTGAGTGGGAGTGGGGGAGGGGAGGGAGACAGCTGAAGCCGAGTCCAGAAGGGCGGCGATGGAAGAGCTGCAGCTGGGTCAGAGCCTGGAGGGAGGGCGGGGCCTTCACTGAGGACCCCCCCCCCCGCCGAGGCCAGCCCTAGGCCCCGGCGGTCGCGCATGCGCCCTTGGCCTGTGCGGTGTGTGGGGGGTTGAACCCAAGCCCGCAGGGCTCCCGGAGCGGCCAGAGAAAGAAGGGCCCATGGAGAGGTAGGCGAGGTGGGCAGGGGGCGCCACCTTACTCTGCTCAGCTCCCTGAGGGAGAGAGACAGAGACAGAGAGAGAGATCCCTGACCTCTGAGTCTCTGCCTCCACCGCTGGCTGGTGCCAACTCACGCGCCATCCCACTTCCAGCCATCACCCCCACGCCTGCCCCGGGGCCAGCCCCACCACAGAGAGGCCGGTTGGTTCCTGCTCACCTCTGTGCCGTCCCTTCCCGACCTGACCCCAGTGCAGGGGATAAGCTTCAGACAAGTCTTTCCATGTCCCTCTGCATGACAATAGACTTCCTCCCCTCTCCCATTCCACAGGCCCACCCAGGACATCCACATTTGTCATTAGCTCAGGAGAGGATGCAAGATGAGAATCTCTGCTATTGTGTGGGGAGACTCAGTTTCCCGGGTTTTCCCCATGGACACATGTTCTTGAGCAGGGTCTGATTTTCTCCAGACAACCTGGCTTGCTAAGGAATTGGCCAGCCCTAAGAACCTGAAGAGAAAGGGCGGATGGGGATTCTCTCTCTGCCCCCGACAGCCCCGAGCTGGGTCGGTCCCTCAGACCCGGCCAAGGGCAGCCCATCCCCCGGGCCCTTCCCCGGGGCATCCAAGGGCAGGCTCGGCGCCAGCCCCACCCCGCTCGCCACTGCCACGACCATCGTCCTCCCTAGGGGGGCCTGGGCAGGACAGGACCCGGGTGTGGGATGCCTCCAGATCTCAGGTCTGGCACACAGTTTACCAGGCTGCTTCCTCCTCTGACGGGGGCCCAACACACCCCCCAGGAGACTTGGCAGCCGCCCCCAGGGCTCTAACCTCTGGAACTCGTCCCCTTGGAAGGGGTCTGGCCCAGGTGCCAGGTTCGGCTGGTCGGCCAGCCTCCTCTTGGGAAAGCAGGCAAGCCGAGCCAGGCTTGCAGTGGCCCTGGCTTGACACCTGCGACCTCAGGCAGAGGGCCGCCCGGGTGCCCTCCATGGCGGATTTCTCCCCGGATCCGTGGCCTGGGCACTAGGAAGGCCGGGCCTCCCAAACTCCCGGGAGGAGGGGCTAGCCCCGTTGCGCCCTGGCCCCCAAAGCCTGCGGTGCCATCTGCCTGTCTCGGCACTTCTGACTCCACAGAGCCTTTCCTACACCTGGGCTGCCTGCCGTGGCAAAGTGCAGGCGTGGGGTGAGGCCATGGCTTTGTCTTTCCAGGAAAAAATGAGCCCCTGGCCGAAGCAGCAGGCCCAGGCAGAGCCTTGAGCTTGAAGCCCAGTAGGTCTGTGGCCCTCAGGGCCAGAGCAATGCTTTCAAGGCAGGGAAGCGGCCTGCAAGCTGAGTGGGAGTGGGGGAGGGGAGGGAGACAGCTGAAGCCAAGTCAAGAAGGGCGGCGATGGAAGAGCTGCAGCTGGGTCAGAGCCTGGAGGGAGGGCGGGGCCTTCACTGAGGACCCCCCCCCCCCCGAGGCCAGCCCTAGGCCCCGGCGGTCGCGCATGCGCCCTTGGCCTGTGCGGTGTGTGGGGGGTTGAACCCAAGCCCGCAGGGCTCCCGGAGCGGCCAGAGAATGAAGGGCCCATGGAGAGGTAGGCGAGGTGGGCAGGGGGCGCCACCTTACTCTGCTCAGCTCCCTGAGGGAGAGAGAGAGAGACAGAGACAGAGAGAGAGATCCCTGACCTCTGAGTCTCTGCCTCCACCGCTGGCTGGTGCCAACTCACGCGCCATCCCACTTCCAGCCATCACCCCCACGCCTGCCCCGGGGCCAGCCCCACCACAGAGAGGCCGGTTGGTTCCTGCTCACCTCTGTGCCGTCCCTTCCCGACCTGACCCCAGTGCAGGGGATAAGCTTCAGACAAGTCTTTCCATGTCCCTCTGCATGACAATAGACTTCCTCCCCTCTCCCATTCCACAGGCCCACCCGGGACATCCACCTTTGTCATTAGCTCAGGAGAGGATGCAAGATGAGAATCTCTGCTATTGTGTGGGGAGACTCAGTTTCCCGGGTTTCCCCCATGGACACATGTTCTTCAGCTGGGTCTGATTTTCTCCAGACAAGCTGTCTTGGGAAGGATTTGGCCAGCCCTAAGAACCTGAAGGGAAAGGGCGGAGGGGGGTTCTCTCTCTGCCCCCGACAGCCCCGAGCTGGGTCGGTCCCTCAGACCCGGCCAGGGGCAGCCCATCCCCCGGCGCCCTTCCCCGGGGCATCCAAGGGCAGGCTCGGCGCCAGCCCCACCCCGCACGCCACTGCCCGACCATCGTCCTCCCTCGGGGGGCCTGGGCAGGACAGGGACCCGGCTGTGGGAGGCCTCCAGATCTCAGGCCTGGCACACCGTTTACCAGGCTGCTTCCTCCTCTGACGGGGGCCCAGCACACGCCCCAGGAGACTTGGCAGCCGCCCCCAGGGCTCTAGCCTCTGGAACTCGTCCCCTTGGAAGGGGCCTGGCCCAGGTGCCAGGTTCGGCTGGTCGGCCAGCCTCCTTTGGAGAAAGCAGGCAAGCCGAGCCAGGCTTGCAGTGGCCCTGGCGTGACACCTGCCACCTCAGGCAGAGGGCCTCCCGCGTGCCCTCCATGGCGGGTTTCTCCCCGGAGCCGTGGCCTGGGCACTAGGAAGGCCGGGCCTCCCCGACTCCCGGGAGGAGGGGCTAGCCCACTTGCGCCCTGGCCCCCAAACCCTCTGGTGCCATCTGCCTGTCTCGGCACTTCTGACTCCACAGAGCCTTTCCTACATCTGGGCTGCCTGCCGTGGCAAAGTGCAGGCGTGGGGTGAGGCCATGGCTTTGTCTTTCCAGGAAAAAATGAGCCCCTGGCCGAAGCAGCAGGCCCAGGCAGAGCCTTGAGCTTGAAGCCCAGTAGGTCTGTGGCCCTCAGGGCCAGAGCCATGCTTTCAAGGCAGGGAAGCGGCCTGCAAGCTGAGTGGGAGTGGGGGAGGGGAGGGAGACAGCTGAAGCCGAGTCCAGAAGGGCGGCGATGGAAGAGCTGCAGCTGGGTCAGAGCCTGGAGGGAGGGCGGGGCCTTCACTGAGGACCCCCCCCCCCGCCGAGGCCAGCCCTAGGCCCCGGCGGTCGCGCATGCGCCCTTGGCCTGTGCGGTGTGTGGGGGGTTGAACCCAAGCCCGCAGGGCTCCCGGAGCGGCCAGAGAAAGAAGGGCCCATGGAGAGGTAGGCGAGGTGGGCAGGGGGCGCCACCTTACTCTGCTCAGCTCCCTGAGGGAGAGAGACAGAGACAGAGAGAGAGATCCCTGACCTCTGAGTCTCTGCCTCCACCGCTGGCTGGTGCCAACTCACGCGCCATCCCACTTCCAGCCATCACCCCCACGCCTGCCCCGGGGCCAGCCCCACCACAGAGAGGCCGGTTGGTTCCTGCTCACCTCTGTGCCGTCCCTTCCCGACCTGACCCCAGTGCAGGGGATAAGCTTCAGACAAGTCTTTCCATGTCCCTCTGCATGACAATAGACTTCCTCCCCTCTCCCATTCCACAGGCCCACCCGGGACATCCACCTTTGTCATTAGCTCAGGAGAGGATGCAAGATGAGAATCTCTGCTATTGTGTGGGGAGACTCAGTTTCCCGGGTTTCCCCCATGGACACATGTTCTTCAGCTGGGTCTGATTTTCTCCAGACAAGCTGTCTTGGGAAGGATTTGGCCAGCCCTAAGAACCTGAAGGGAAAGGGCGGAGGGGGGTTCTCTCTCTGCCCCCGACAGCCCCGAGCTGGGTCGGTCCCTCAGACCCGGCCAGGGGCAGCCCATCCCCCGGCGCCCTTCCCCGGGGCATCCAAGGGCAGGCTCGGCGCCAGCCCCACCCCGCTCACCACTGCCCGACCATCGTCCTCCCTCGGGGGGCCTGCGCAGGACAGGGACCCGGCTGTGGGAGGCCTCCAGATCTCAGGCCTGGCACACCGTTTACCAGACTGCTTCCTCCTCTGACGGGGGCCCAGCACACGCCCCAGGAGACTTGGCAGCCGCCCCCAGGGCTCTAGCCTCTGGAACTCGTCCCCTTGGAAGGGGCCTGGCCCAGGTGCCAGGTTCGGCTGGTCGGCCAGCCTCCTTTGGAGAAAGCAGGCAAGCCGAGCCAGGCTTGCAGTGGCCCTGGCGTGACACCTGCCACCTCAGGCAGAGGGCCTCCCGCGTGCCCTCCATGGCGGGTTTCTCCCCGGAGCCGTGGCCTGGGCACTAGGAAGGCCGGGCCTCCCCAACTCCCGGGAGGAGGGGCTAGCCCACTTGCGCCCTGGCCCCCAAACCCTCTGGTGCCATCTGCCTGTCTCGGCACTTCTGACTCCACAGAGCCTTTCCTACATCTGGGCTGCCTGCCGTGGCAAAGTGCAGGCGTGGGGTGAGGCCATGGCTTTGTCTTTCCAGGAAAAAATGAGCCCCTGGCCGAAGCAGCAGGCCCAGGCAGAGCCTTGAGCTTGAAGCCCAGTAGGTCTGTGGCCCTCAGGGCCAGAGCCATGCTTTCAAGGCAGGGAAGCGGCCTGCAAGCTGAGTGGGAGTGGGGGAGGGGAGGGAGACAGCTGAAGCCGAGTCCAGAAGGGCGGCGATGGAAGAGCTGCAGCTGGGTCAGAGCCTGGAGGGAGGGCGGGGCCTTCACTGAGGACCCCCCCCCCCCCGCCGAGGCCAGCCCTAGGCCCCGGCGGTCGCGCATGCGCCCTTGGCCTGTGCGGTGTGTGGGGGGTTGAACCCAAGCCCGCAGGGCTCCCGGAGCGGCCAGAGAAAGAAGGGCCCATGGAGAGGTAGGCGAGGTGGGCAGGGGGCGCCACCTTACTCTGCTCAGCTCCCTGAGGGAGAGAGACAGAGACAGAGAGAGAGATCCCTGACCTCTGAGTCTCTGCCTCCACCGCTGGCTGGTGCCAACTCACGCGCCATCCCACTTCCAGCCATCACCCCCACGCCTGCCCCGGGGCCAGCCCCACCACAGAGAGGCCGGTTGGTTCCTGCTCACCTCTGTGCCGTCCCTTCCCGACCTGACCCCAGTGCAGGGGATAAGCTTCAGACAAGTCTTTCCATGTCCCTCTGCATGACAATAGACTTCCTCCCCTCTCCCATTCCACAGGCCCACCCAGGACATCCACATTTGTCATTAGCTCAGGAGAGGATGCAAGATGAGAATCTCTGCTATTGTGTGGGGAGACTCAGTTTCCCGGGTTTTCCCCATGGACACATGTTCTTGAGCAGGGTCTGATTTTCTCCAGACAACCTGGCTTGCTAAGGAATTGGCCAGCCCTAAGAACCTGAAGAGAAAGGGCGGATGGGGATTCTCTCTCTGCCCCCGACAGCCCCGAGCTGGGTCGGTCCCTCAGACCCGGCCAAGGGCAGCCCATCCCCCGGGCCCTTCCCCGGGGCATCCAAGGGCAGGCTCGGCGCCAGCCCCACCCCGCTCGCCACTGCCACGACCATCGTCCTCCCTCGGGGGGCCTGGGCAGGACAGGACCCGGGTGTGGGATGCCTCCAGATCTCAGGTCTGGCACACAGTTTACCAGGCTGCTTCCTCCTCTGACGGGGGCCCAACACACCCCCCAGGAGACTTGGCAGCCGCCCCCAGGGCTCTAACCTCTGGAACTCGTCCCCTTGGAAGGGGTCTGGCCCAGGTGCCAGGTTCGGCTGGTCGGCCAGCCTCCTCTTGGGAAAGCAGGCAAGCCGAGCCAGGCTTGCAGTGGCCCTGGCTTGACACCTGCGACCTCAGGCAGAGGGCCGCCCGGGTGCCCTCCATGGCGGATTTCTCCCCGGATCCGTGGCCTGGGCACTAGGAAGGCCGGGCCTCCCAAACTCCCGGGAGGAGGGGCTAGCCCCGTTGCGCCCTGGCCCCCAAAGCCTGCGGTGCCATCTGCCTGTCTCGGCACTTCTGACTCCACAGAGCCTTTCCTACACCTGGGCTGCCTGCCGTGGCAAAGTGCAGGCGTGGGGTGAGGCCATGGCTTTGTCTTTCCAGGAAAAAATGAGCCCCTGGCCGAAGCAGCAGGCCCAGGCAGAGCCTTGAGCTTGAAGCCCAGTAGGTCTGTGGCCCTCAGGGCCAGAGCAATGCTTTCAAGGCAGGGAAGCGGCCTGCAAGCTGAGTGGGAGTGGGGGAGGGGAGGGAGACAGCTGAAGCCAAGTCAAGAAGGGCGGCGATGGAAGAGCTGCAGCTGGGTCAGAGCCTGGAGGGAGGGCGGGGCCTTCACTGAGGACCCCCCCCCCCCGAGGCCAGCCCTAGGCCCCGGCGGTCGCGCATGCGCCCTTGGCCTGTGCGGTGTGTGGGGGGTTGAACCCAAGCCCGCAGGACTCCCGGAGCGGCCAGAGAATGAAGGGCCCATGGAGAGGTAGGCGAGGTGGGCAGGGGGCGCCACCTTACTCTGCTCAGCTCCCTGAGGGAGAGAGAGAGAGACAGAGACAGAGAGAGAGATCCCTGACCTCTGAGTCTCTGCCTCCACCGCTGGCTGGTGCCAACTCACGCGCCATCCCACTTCCAGCCATCACCCCCACGCCTGCCCCGGGGCCAGCCCCACCACAGAGAGGCCGGTTGGTTCCTGCTCACCTCTGTGCCGTCCCTTCCCGACCTGACCCCAGTGCAGGGGATAAGCTTCAGACAAGTCTTTCCATGTCCCTCTGCATGACAATAGACTTCCTCCCCTCTCCCATTCCACAGGCCCACCCGGGACATCCACCTTTGTCATTAGCTCAGGAGAGGATGCAAGATGAGAATCTCTGCTATTGTGTGGGGAGACTCAGTTTCCCGGGTTTCCCCCATGGACACATGTTCTTCAGCTGGGTCTGATTTTCTCCAGACAAGCTGTCTTGGGAAGGATTTGGCCAGCCCTAAGAACCTGAAGGGAAAGGGCGGAGGGGGGTTCTCTCTCTGCCCCCGACAGCCCCGAGCTGGGTCGGTCCCTCAGACCCGGCCAGGGGCAGCCCATCCCCCGGCGCCCTTCCCCGGGGCATCCAAGGGCAGGCTCGGCGCCAGCCCCACCCCGCTCGCCACTGCCCGACCATCGTCCTCCCTCGGGGGGCCTGGGCAGGACAGGGACCCGGCTGTGGGAGGCCTCCAGATCTCAGGCCTGGCACACCGTTTACCAGGCTGCTTCCTCCTCTGACGGGGGCCCAGCACACGCCCCAGGAGACTTGGCAGCCGCCCCCAGGGCTCTAGCCTCTGGAACTCGTCCCCTTGGAAGGGGCCTGGCCCAGGTGCCAGGTTCGGCTGGTCGGCCAGCCTCCTTTGGAGAAAGCAGGCAAGCCGAGCCAGGCTTGCAGTGGCCCTGGCGTGACACCTGCCACCTCAGGCAGAGGGCCTCCCGCGTGCCCTCCATGGCGGGTTTCTCCCCGGAGCCGTGGCCTGGGCACTAGGAAGGCCGGGCCTCCCCGACTCCCGGGAGGAGGGGCTAGCCCACTTGCGCCCTGGCCCCCAAACCCTCTGGTGCCATCTGCCTGTCTCGGCACTTCTGACTCCACAGAGCCTTTCCTACATCTGGGCTGCCTGCCGTGGCAAAGTGCAGGCGTGGGGTGAGGCCATGGCTTTGTCTTTCCAGGAAAAAATGAGCCCCTGGCCGAAGCAGCAGGCCCAGGCAGAGCCTTGAGCTTGAAGCCCAGTAGGTCTGTGGCCCTCAGGGCCAGAGCCATGCTTTCAAGGCAGGGAAGCGGCCTGCAAGCTGAGTGGGAGTGGGGGAGGGGAGGGAGACAGCTGAAGCCGAGTCCAGAAGGGCGGCGATGGAAGAGCTGCAGCTGGGTCAGAGCCTGGAGGGAGGGCGGGGCCTTCACTGAGGACCCCCCCCCCCCCCGCCGAGGCCAGCCCTAGGCCCCGGCGGTCGCGCATGCGCCCTTGGCCTGTGCGGTGTGTGGGGGGTTGAACCCAAGCCCGCAGGGCTCCCGGAGCGGCCAGAGAAAGAAGGGCCCATGGAGAGGTAGGCGAGGTGGGCAGGGGGCGCCACCTTACTCTGCTCAGCTCCCTGAGGGAGAGAGACAGAGACAGAGAGAGAGATCCCTGACCTCTGAGTCTCTGCCTCCACCGCTGGCTGGTGCCAACTCACGCGCCATCCCACTTCCAGCCATCACCCCCACGCCTGCCCCGGGGCCAGCCCCACCACAGAGAGGCCGGTTGGTTCCTGCTCACCTCTGTGCCGTCCCTTCCCGACCTGACCCCAGTGCAGGGGATAAGCTTCAGACAAGTCTTTCCATGTCCCTCTGCATGACAATAGACTTCCTCCCCTCTCCCATTCCACAGGCCCACCCGGGACATCCACCTTTGTCATTAGCTCAGGAGAGGATGCAAGATGAGAATCTCTGCTATTGTGTGGGGAGACTCAGTTTCCCGGGTTTCCCCCATGGACACATGTTCTTCAGCTGGGTCTGATTTTCTCCAGACAAGCTGTCTTGGGAAGGATTTGGCCAGCCCTAAGAACCTGAAGGGAAAGGGCGGAGGGGGGTTCTCTCTCTGCCCCCGACAGCCCCGAGCTGGGTCGGTCCCTCAGACCCGGCCAGGGGCAGCCCATCCCCCGGCGCCCTTCCCCGGGGCATCCAAGGGCAGGCTCGGCGCCAGCCCCACCCCGCTCACCACTGCCCGACCATCGTCCTCCCTCGGGGGGCCTGCGCAGGACAGGGACCCGGCTGTGGGAGGCCTCCAGATCTCAGGCCTGGCACACCGTTTACCAGACTGCTTCCTCCTCTGACGGGGGCCCAGCACACGCCCCAGGAGACTTGGCAGCCGCCCCCAGGGCTCTAGCCTCTGGAACTCGTCCCCTTGGAAGGGGCCTGGCCCAGGTGCCAGGTTCGGCTGGTCGGCCAGCCTCCTTTGGAGAAAGCAGGCAAGCCGAGCCAGGCTTGCAGTGGCCCTGGCGTGACACCTGCCACCTCAGGCAGAGGGCCTCCCGCGTGCCCTCCATGGCGGGTTTCTCCCCGGAGCCGTGGCCTGGGCACTAGGAAGGCCGGGCCTCCCCAACTCCCGGGAGGAGGGGCTAGCCCACTTGCGCCCTGGCCCCCAAACCCTCTGGTGCCATCTGCCTGTCTCGGCACTTCTGACTCCACAGAGCCTTTCCTACATCTGGGCTGCCTGCCGTGGCAAAGTGCAGGCGTGGGGTGAGGCCATGGCTTTGTCTTTCCAGGAAAAAATGAGCCCCTGGCCGAAGCAGCAGGCCCAGGCAGAGCCTTGAGCTTGAAGCCCAGTAGGTCTGTGGCCCTCAGGGCCAGAGCCATGCTTTCAAGGCAGGGAAGCGGCCTGCAAGCTGAGTGGGAGTGGGGGAGGGGAGGGAGACAGCTGAAGCCGAGTCCAGAAGGGCGGCGATGGAAGAGCTGCAGCTGGGTCAGAGCCTGGAGGGAGGGCGGGGCCTTCACTGAGGACCCCCCCCCCCGCCGAGGCCAGCCCTAGGCCCCGGCGGTCGCGCATGCGCCCTTGGCCTGTGCGGTGTGTGGGGGGTTGAACCCAAGCCCGCAGGGCTCCCGGAGCGGCCAGAGAAAGAAGGGCCCATGGAGAGGTAGGCGAGGTGGGCAGGGGGCGCCACCTTACTCTGCTCAGCTCCCTGAGGGAGAGAGACAGAGACAGAGAGAGAGATCCCTGACCTCTGAGTCTCTGCCTCCACCGCTGGCTGGTGCCAACTCACGCGCCATCCCACTTCCAGCCATCACCCCCACGCCTGCCCCGGGGCCAGCCCCACCACAGAGAGGCCGGTTGGTTCCTGCTCACCTCTGTGCCGTCCCTTCCCGACCTGACCCCAGTGCAGGGGATAAGCTTCAGACAAGTCTTTCCATGTCCCTCTGCATGACAATAGACTTCCTCCCCTCTCCCATTCCACAGGCCCACCCGGGACATCCACCTTTGTCATTAGCTCAGGAGAGGATGCAAGATGAGAATCTCTGCTATTGTGTGGGGAGACTCAGTTTCCCGGGTTTCCCCCATGGACACATGTTCTTCAGCTGGGTCTGATTTTCTCCAGACAAGCTGTCTTGGGAAGGATTTGGCCAGCCCTAAGAACCTGAAGGGAAAGGGCGGAGGGGGGTTCTCTCTCTGCCCCCGACAGCCCCGAGCTGGGTCGGTCCCTCAGACCCGGCCAGGGGCAGCCCATCCCCCGGCGCCCTTCCCCGGGGCATCCAAGGGCAGGCTCGGCGCCAGCCCCACCCCGCTCGCCACTGCCCGACCATCGTCCTCCCTCGGGGGGCCTGGGCAGGACAGGGACCCGGCTGTGGGAGGCCTCCAGATCTCAGGAATGGCACACCGTTTACCAGGCTGCTTCCTCCTCTGACGGGGGCCCAGCACACGCCCCAGGAGACTTGGCAGCCGCCCCCAGGGCTCTAGCCTCTGGAACTCGTCCCCTTGGAAGGGGCCTGGCCCAGGTGCCAGGTTCGGCTGGTCGGCCAGCCTCCTTTGGAGAAAGCAGGCAAGCCGAGCCAGGCTTGCAGTGCACCCTGGCGTGACACCTGCCACCTCAGGCAGAGGGCCTCCTGCGTGCCCTCCATGGCGGGTTTCTCCCCGGAGCCGTGGCCTGGGCACTAGGAAGGCCGGGCCTCCCCGACTCCCGGGAGGAGGGGCTAGCCCACTTGCGCCCTGGCCCCCAAACCCTCTGGTGCCATCTGCCTGTCTCGGCACTTCTGACTCCACAGAGCCTTTCCTACATCTGGGCTGCCTGCCGTGGCAAAGTGCAGGCGTGGGGTGAGGCCATGGCTTTGTCTTTCCAGGAAAAAATGAGCCCCTGGCCGAAGCAGCAGGCCCAGGCAGAGCCTTGAGCTTGAAGCCCAGTAGGTCTGTGGCCCTCAGGGCCAGAGCCATGCTTTCAAGGCAGGGAAGCGGCCTGCAAGCTGAGTGGGAGTGGGGGAGGGGAGGGAGACAGCTGAAGCCGAGTCCAGAAGGGCGGCGATGGAAGAGCTGCAGCTGAGTCAGAGCCTGGAGGGAGGGCGGGGCCTTCAATGAGGACCCCCCCCCCCCCCCGAGGCCAGCCCTAGGCCCCGGCGGTCGCGCATACGCCCTTGGCCTGTGCGGTGTGTGGGGGGTTGAACCCAAGCCCGCAGGGCTCCCGGAGCGGCCAGAGAAAGAAGGGCCCATGGAGAGGTAGGCGAGGTGGGCAGGGGGCGCCACCTTACTCTGCTCAGCTCCCTGAGGGAGAGAGAGAGAGACAGAGACAGAGAGAGAGATCCCTGACCTCTGAGTCTCTGCCTCCACCGCTGGCTGGTGCCAACTCACGCGCCATCCCACTTCCAGCCATCACCCCCACGCCTGCCCCGGGGCCAGCCCCACCACAGAGAGGCCGGTTGGTTCCTGCTCACCTCTGTGCCGTCCCTTCCCGACCTGACCCCAGTGCAGGGGATAAGCTTCAGACAAGTCTTTCCATGTCCCTCTGCATGACAATAGACTTCCTCCCCTCTCCCATTCCACAGGCCCACCCGGGACATCCACCTTTGTCATTAGCTCAGGAGAGGATGCAAGATGAGAATCTCTGCTATTGTGTGGGGAGACTCAGTTTCCCGGGTTTCCCCCATGGACACATGTTCTTCAGCTGGGTCTGATTTTCTCCAGACAAGCTGTCTTGGGAAGGATTTGGCCAGCCCTAAGAACCTGAAGGGAAAGGGCGGAGGGGGGTTCTCTCTCTGCCCCCGACAGCCCCGAGCTGGGTCGGTCCCTCAGACCCGGCCAGGGGCAGCCCATCCCCCGGCGCCCTTCCCCGGGGCATCCAAGGACAGGCTCGGCGCCAGCCCCACCCCGCTCACCACTGCCCGACCATCGTCCTCCCTCGGGGGGCCTGCGCAGGACAGGGACCCGGCTGTGGGAGGCCTCCAGATCTCAGGCCTGGCACACCGTTTACCAGACTGCTTCCTCCTCTGACGGGGGCCCAGCACACGCCCCAGGAGACTTGGCAGCCGCCCCCAGGGCTCTAGCCTCTGGAACTCGTCCCCTTGGAAGGGCCCTGGCCCAGGTGCCAGGTTCGGCTGGTCGGCCAGCCTCCTTTGGAGAAAGCAGGCAAGCCGAGCCAGGCTTGCAGTGGCCCTGGCGTGACACCTGCCACCTCAGGCAGAGGGCCTCCCGCGTGCCCTCCATGGCGGGTTTCTCCCCGGAGCCGTGGCCTGGGCACTAGGAAGGCCGGGCCTCCCCGACTCCCGGGAGGAGGGGCTAGCCCACTTGCGCCCTGGCCCCCAAACCCTCTGGTGCCATCTGCCTGTCTCGGCACTTCTGACTCCACAGAGCCTTTCCTACATCTGGGCTGCCTGCCGTGGCAAAGTGCAGGCGTGGGGTGAGGCCATGGCTTTGTCTTTCCAGGAAAAAATGAGCCCCTGGCCGAAGCAGCAGGCCCAGGCAGAGCCTTGAGCTTGAAGCCCAGTAGGTCTGTGGCCCTCAGGGCCAGAGCCATGCTTTCAAGGCAGGGAAGCGGCCTGCAAGCTGAGTGGGAGTGGGGGAGGGGAGGGAGACAGCTGAAGCCGAGTCCAGAAGGGCGGCGATGGAAGAGCTGCAGCTGGGTCAGAGCCTGGAGGGAGGGCGGGGCCTTCACTGAGGACCCCCCCCCCCCCGCCGAGGCCAGCCCTAGGCCCCGGCGGTCGCGCATGCGCCCTTGGCCTGTGCGGTGTGTGGGGGGTTGAACCCAAGCCCGCAGGGCTCCCGGAGCGGCCAGAGAAAGAAGGGCCCATGGAGAGGTAGGCGAGGTGGGCAGGGGGCGCCACCTTACTCTGCTCAGCTCCCTGAGGGAGAGAGACAGAGACAGAGAGAGAGATCCCTGACCTCTGAGTCTCTGCCTCCACCGCTGGCTGGTGCCAACTCACGCGCCATCCCACTTCCAGCCATCACCCCCACGCCTGCCCCGGGGCCAGCCCCACCACAGAGAGGCCGGTTGGTTCCTGCTCACCTCTGTGCCGTCCCTTCCCGACCTGACCCCAGTGCAGGGGATAAGCTTCAGACAAGTCTTTCCATGTCCCTCTGCATGACAATAGACTTCCTCCCCTCTCCCATTCCACAGGCCCACCCGGGACATCCACCTTTGTCATTAGCTCAGGAGAGGATGCAAGATGAGAATCTCTGCTATTGTGTGGGGAGACTCAGTTTCCCGGGTTTCCCCCATGGACACATGTTCTTCAGCTGGGTCTGATTTTCTCCAGACAAGCTGTCTTGGGAAGGATTTGGCCAGCCCTAAGAACCTGAAGGGAAAGGGCGGAGGGGGGTTCTCTCTCTGCCCCCGACAGCCCCGAGCTGGGTCGGTCCCTCAGACCCGGCCAGGGGCAGCCCATCCCCCGGCGCCCTTCCCCGGGGCATCCAAGGGCAGGCTCGGCGCCAGCCCCACCCCGCTCGCCACTGCCCGACCATCGTCCTCCCTCGGGGGGCCTGGGCAGGACAGGGACCCGGCTGTGGGAGGCCTCCAGATCTCAGGAATGGCACACCGTTTACCAGGCTGCTTCCTCCTCTGACGGGGGCCCAGCACACGCCCCAGGAGACTTGGCAGCCGCCCCCAGGGCTCTAGCCTCTGGAACTCGTCCCCTTGGAAGGGGCCTGGCCCAGGTGCCAGGTTCGGCTGGTCGGCCAGCCTCCTTTGGAGAAAGCAGGCAAGCCGAGCCAGGCTTGCAGTGCACCCTGGCGTGACACCTGCCACCTCAGGCAGAGGGCCTCCTGCGTGCCCTCCATGGCGGGTTTCTCCCCGGAGCCGTGGCCTGGGCACTAGGAAGGCCGGGCCTCCCCGACTCCCGGGAGGAGGGGCTAGCCCACTTGCGCCCTGGCCCCCAAACCCTCTGGTGCCATCTGCCTGTCTCGGCACTTCTGACTCCACAGAGCCTTTCCTACATCTGGGCTGCCTGCCGTGGCAAAGTGCAGGCGTGGGGTGAGGCCATGGCTTTGTCTTTCCAGGAAAAAATGAGCCCCTGGCCGAAGCAGCAGGCCCAGGCAGAGCCTTGAGCTTGAAGCCCAGTAGGTCTGTGGCCCTCAGGGCCAGAGCCATGCTTTCAAGGCAGGGAAGCGGCCTGCAAGCTGAGTGGGAGTGGGGGAGGGGAGGGAGACAGCTGAAGCCGAGTCCAGAAGGGCGGCGATGGAAGAGCTGCAGCTGAGTCAGAGCCTGGAGGGAGGGCGGGGCCTTCAATGAGGACCCCCCCCCCCCCGAGGCCAGCCCTAGGCCCCGGCGGTCGCGCATACGCCCTTGGCCTGTGCGGTGTGTGGGGGGTTGAACCCAAGCCCGCAGGGCTCCCGGAGCGGCCAGAGAAAGAAGGGCCCATGGAGAGGTAGGCGAGGTGGGCAGGGGGCGCCACCTTACTCTGCTCAGCTCCCTGAGGGAGAGAGAGAGAGACAGAGACAGAGAGAGAGATCCCTGACCTCTGAGTCTCTGCCTCCACCGCTGGCTGGTGCCAACTCACGCGCCATCCCACTTCCAGCCATCACCCCCACGCCTGCCCCGGGGCCAGCCCCACCACAGAGAGGCCGGTTGGTTCCTGCTCACCTCTGTGCCGTCCCTTCCCGACCTGACCCCAGTGCAGGGGATAAGCTTCAGACAAGTCTTTCCATGTCCCTCTGCATGACAATAGACTTCCTCCCCTCTCCCATTCCACAGGCCCACCCGGGACATCCACCTTTGTCATTAGCTCAGGAGAGGATGCAAGATGAGAATCTCTGCTATTGTGTGGGGAGACTCAGTTTCCCGGGTTTCCCCCATGGACACATGTTCTTCAGCTGGGTCTGATTTTCTCCAGACAAGCTGTCTTGGGAAGGATTTGGCCAGCCCTAAGAACCTGAAGGGAAAGGGCGGAGGGGGGTTCTCTCTCTGCCCCCGACAGCCCCGAGCTGGGTCGGTCCCTCAGACCCGGCCAGGGGCAGCCCATCCCCCGGCGCCCTTCCCCGGGGCATCCAAGGGCAGGCTCGGCGCCAGCCCCACCCCGCTCACCACTGCCCGACCATCGTCCTCCCTCGGGGGGCCTGGGCAGGACAGGGACCCGGCTGTGGGAGGCCTCCAGATCTCAGGCCTGGCACACCGTTTACCAGACTGCTTCCTCCTCTGACGGGGGCCCAGCACACGCCCCAGGAGACTTGGCAGCCGCCCCCAGGGCTCTAGCCTCTGGAACTCGTCCCCTTGGAAGGGGCCTGGCCCAGGTGCCAGGTTCGGCTGGTCGGCCAGCCTCCTTTGGAGAAAGCAGGCAAGCCGAGCCAGGCTTGCAGTGCACCCTGGCGTGACACCTGCCACCTCAGGCAGAGGGCCTCCTGCGTGCCCTCCATGGCGGGTTTCTCCCCGGAGCCGTGGCCTGGGCACTAGGAAGGCCGGGCCTCCCCGACTCCCGGGAGGAGGGGCTAGCCCACTTGCGCCCTGGCCCCCAAACCCTCTGGTGCCATCTGCCTGTCTCGGCACTTCTGACTCCACAGAGCCTTTCCTACATCTGGGCTGCCTGCCGTGGCAAAGTGCAGGCGTGGGGTGAGGCCATGGCTTTGTCTTTCCAGGAAAAAATGAGCCCCTGGCCGAAGCAGCAGGCCCAGGCAGAGCCTTGAGCTTGAAGCCCAGTAGGTCTGTGGCCCTCAGGGCCAGAGCCATGCTTTCAAGGCAGGGAAGCGGCCTGCAAGCTGAGTGGGAGTGGGGGAGGGGAGGGAGACAGCTGAAGCCGAGTCCAGAAGGGCGGCGATGGAAGAGCTGCAGCTGGGTCAGAGCCTGGAGGGAGGGCGGGGCCTTCACTGAGGACCCCCCCCCCCCCCCCCGAGGCCAGCCCTAGGCCCCGGCGGTCGCGCATACGCCCTTGGCCTGTGCGGTGTGTGGGGGGTTGAACCCAAGCCCGCAGGGCTCCCGGAGCGGCCAGAGAAAGAAGGGCCCATGGAGAGGTAGGCGAGGTGGGCAGGGGGCGCCACCTTACTCTGCTCAGCTCCCTGAGGGAGAGAGAGAGAGACAGAGACAGAGAGAGAGATCCCTGACCTCTGAGTCTCTGCCTCCACCGCTGGCTGGTGCCAACTCACGCGCCATCCCACTTCCAGCCATCACCCCCACGCCTGCCCCGGGGCCAGCCCCACCACAGAGAGGCCGGTTGGTTCCTGCTCACCTCTGTGCCGTCCCTTCCCGACCTGACCCCAGTGCAGGGGATAAGCTTCAGACAAGTCTTTCCATGTCCCTCTGCATGACAATAGACTTCCTCCCCTCTCCCATTCCACAGGCCCACCCAGGACATCCACATTTGTCATTAGCTCAGGAGAGGATGCAAGATGAGAATCTCTGCTATTGTGTGGGGAGACTCAGTTTCCCGGGTTTTCCCCATGGACACATGTTCTTGAGCAGGGTCTGATTTTCTCCAGACAACCTGGCTTGCTAAGGAATTGGCCAGCCCTAAGAACCTGAAGAGAAAGGGCGGATGGGGATTCTCTCTCTGCCCCCGACAGCCCCGAGCTGGGTCGGTCCCTCAGACCCGGCCAAGGGCAGCCCATCCCCCGGGCCCTTCCCCAGGGCATCCAAGGGCAGGCTCGGCGCCAGCCCCACCCCGCTCGCCACTGCCACGACCATCGTCCTCCCTCGGGGGGCCTGGGCAGGACAGGACCCGGGTGTGGGATGCCTCCAGATCTCAGGTCTGGCACACAGTTTACCAGGCTGCTTCCTCCTCTGACGGGGGCCCAACACACCCCCCAGGAGACTTGGCAGCCGCCCCCAGGGCTCTAGCCTCTGGAACTCGTCCCCTTGGAAGGGGTCTGGCCCAGGTGCCAGGTTCGGATGGTCGGCCAGCCTCCTTTTGGGAAAGCAGGCAAGCCGAGCCAGGCTTGCAGTGGCCCTGGCTTGACACCTGCGACCTCAGGCAGAGGGCCGCCCGGGTGCCCTCCATGGCGGATTTCTCCCCGGATCCGTGGCCTGGGCACTAGGAAGGCCGGGCCTCCCAAACTCCCGGGAGGAGGGGCTAGCCCCGTTGCGCCCTGGCCCCCAAAGCCTGCGGTGCCATCTGCCTGTCTCGGCACTTCTGACTCCACAGAGCCTTTCCTACACCTGGGCTGCCTGCCGTGGCAAAGTGCAGGCGTGGGGTGAGGCCATGGCTTTGTCTTTCCAGGAAAAAATGAGCCCCTGGCCGAAGCAGCAGGCCCAGGCAGAGCCTTGAGCTTGAAGCCCAGTAGGTCTGTGGCCCTCAGGGCCAGAGCAATGCTTTCAAGGCAGGGAAGCGGCCTGCAAGCTGAGTGGGAGTGGGGGAGGGGAGGGAGACAGCTGAAGCCAAGTCAAGAAGGGCGGCGATGGAAGAGCTGCAGCTGGGTCAGAGCCTGGAGGGAGGGCGGGGCCTTCACTGAGGACCCCCCCCCCGAGGCCAGCCCTAGGCCCCGGCGGTCGCGCATGCGCCCTTGGCCTGTGCGGTGTGTGGGGGGTTGAACCCAAGCCCGCAGGGCTCCCGGAGCGGCCAGAGAATGAAGGGCCCATGGAGAGGTAGGCGAGGTGGGCAGGGGGCGCCACCTTACTCTGCTCAGCTCCCTGAGGGAGAGAGAGAGAGACAGAGACAGAGAGAGAGATCCCTGACCTCTGAGTCTCTGCCTCCACCGCTGGCTGGTGCCAACTCACGCGCCATCCCACTTCCAGCCATCACCCCCACGCCTGCCCCGGGGCCAGCCCCACCACAGAGAGGCCGGTTGGTTCCTGCTCACCTCTGTGCCGTCCCTTCCCGACCTGACCCCAGTGCAGGGGATAAGCTTCAGACAAGTCTTTCCATGTCCCTCTGCATGACAATAGACTTCCTCCCCTCTCCCATTCCACAGGCCCACCCGGGACATCCACCTTTGTCATTAGCTCAGGAGAGGATGCAAGATGAGAATCTCTGCTATTGTGTGGGGAGACTCAGTTTCCCGGGTTTCCCCCATGGACACATGTTCTTCAGCTGGGTCTGATTTTCTCCAGACAAGCTGTCTTGGGAAGGATTTGGCCAGCCCTAAGAACCTGAAGGGAAAGGGCGGAGGGGGGTTCTCTCTCTGCCCCCGACAGCCCCGAGCTGGGTCGGTCCCTCAGACCCGGCCAGGGGCAGCCCATCCCCCGGCGCCCTTCCCCGGGGCATCCAAGGGCAGGCTCGGCGCCAGCCCCACCCCCGCTCGCCACTGCCCGACCATCGTCCTCCCTCGGGGGGCCTGGGCAGGACAGGGACCCGGCTGTGGGAGGCCTCCAGATCTCAGGCCTGGCACACCGTTTACCAGGCTGCTTCCTCCTCTGACGGGGGCCCAGCACACGCCCCAGGAGACTTGGCAGCCGCCCCCAGGGCTCTAGCCTCTGGAACTCGTCCCCTTGGAAGGGGCCTGGCCCAGGTGCCAGGTTCGGCTGGTCGGCCAGCCTCCTTTGGAGAAAGCAGGCAAGCCGAGCCAGGCTTGCAGTGGCCCTGGCGTGACACCTGCCACCTCAGGCAGAGGGCCTCCCGCGTGCCCTCCATGGCGGGTTTCTCCCCGGAGCCGTGGCCTGGGCACTAGGAAGGCCGGGCCTCCCCGACTCCCGGGAGGAGGGGCTAGCCCACTTGCGCCCTGGCCCCCAAACCCTCTGGTGCCATCTGCCTGTCTCGGCACTTCTGACTCCACAGAGCCTTTCCTACATCTGGGCTGCCTGCCGTGGCAAAGTGCAGGCGTGGGGTGAGGCCATGGCTTTGTCTTTCCAGGAAAAAATGAGCCCCTGGCCGAAGCAGCAGGCCCAGGCAGAGCCTTGAGCTTGAAGCCCAGTAGGTCTGTGGCCCTCAGGGCCAGAGCCATGCTTTCAAGGCAGGGAAGCGGCCTGCAAGCTGAGTGGGAGTGGGGGAGGGGAGGGAGACAGCTGAAGCCGAGTCCAGAAGGGCGGCGATGGAAGAGCTGCAGCTGGGTCAGAGCCTGGAGGGAGGGCGGGGCCTTCACTGAGGACCCCCCCCCCCCGCCGAGGCCAGCCCTAGGCCCCGGCGGTCGCGCATGCGCCCTTGGCCTGTGCGGCGTGTGGGGGGTTGAACCCAAGCCCGCAGGGCTCCCGGAGCGGCCAGAGAAAGAAGGGCCCATGGAGAGGTAGGCGAGGTGGGCAGGGGGCGCCACCTTACTCTGCTCAGCTCCCTGAGGGAGAGAGACAGAGACAGAGAGAGAGATCCCTGACCTCTGAGTCTCTGCCTCCACCGCTGGCTGGTGCCAACTCACGCGCCATCCCACTTCCAGCCATCACCCCCACGCCTGCCCCGGGGCCAGCCCCACCACAGAGAGGCCGGTTGGTTCCTGCTCACCTCTGTGCCGTCCCTTCCCGACCTGACCCCAGTGCAGGGGATAAGCTTCAGACAAGTCTTTCCATGTCCCTCTGCATGACAATAGACTTCCTCCCCTCTCCCATTCCACAGGCCCACCCGGGACATCCACCTTTGTCATTAGCTCAGGAGAGGATGCAAGATGAGAATCTCTGCTATTGTGTGGGGAGACTCAGTTTCCCGGGTTTCCCCCATGGACACATGTTCTTCAGCTGGGTCTGATTTTCTCCAGACAAGCTGTCTTGGGAAGGATTTGGCCAGCCCTAAGAACCTGAAGGGAAAGGGCGGAGGGGGGTTCTCTCTCTGCCCCCGACAGCCCCGAGCTGGGTCGGTCCCTCAGACCCGGCCAGGGGCAGCCCATCCCCCGGCGCCCTTCCCCGGGGCATCCAAGGGCAGGCTCGGCGCCAGCCCCACCCCGCTCGCCACTGCCCGACCATCGTCCTCCCTCGGGGGGCCTGGGCAGGACAGGGACCCGGCTGTGGGAGGCCTCCAGATCTCAGGAATGGCACACCGTTTACCAGGCTGCTTCCTCCTCTGACGGGGGCCCAGCACACGCCCCAGGAGACTTGGCAGCCGCCCCCAGGGCTCTAGCCTCTGGAACTCGTCCCCTTGGAAGGGGCCTGGCCCAGGTGCCAGGTTCGGCTGGTCGGCCAGCCTCCTTTGGAGAAAGCAGGCAAGCCGAGCCAGGCTTGCAGTGCACCCTGGCGTGACACCTGCCACCTCAGGCAGAGGGCCTCCTGCGTGCCCTCCATGGCGGGTTTCTCCCCGGAGCCGTGGCCTGGGCACTAGGAAGGCCGGGCCTCCCCGACTCCCGGGAGGAGGGGCTAGCCCACTTGCGCCCTGGCCCCCAAACCCTCTGGTGCCATCTGCCTGTCTCGGCACTTCTGACTCCACAGAGCCTTTCCTACATCTGGGCTGCCTGCCGTGGCAAAGTGCAGGCGTGGGGTGAGGCCATGGCTTTGTCTTTCCAGGAAAAAATGAGCCCCTGGCCGAAGCAGCAGGCCCAGGCAGAGCCTTGAGCTTGAAGCCCAGTAGGTCTGTGGCCCTCAGGGCCAGAGCCATGCTTTCAAGGCAGGGAAGCGGCCTGCAAGCTGAGTGGGAGTGGGGGAGGGGAGGGAGACAGCTGAAGCCGAGTCCAGAAGGGCGGCGATGGAAGAGCTGCAGCTGAGTCAGAGCCTGGAGGGAGGGCGGGGCCTTCAATGAGGACCCCCCCCCCCGAGGCCAGCCCTAGGCCCCGGCGGTCGCGCATACGCCCTTGGCCTGTGCGGTGTGTGGGGGGTTGAACCCAAGCCCGCAGGGCTCCCGGAGCGGCCAGAGAAAGAAGGGCCCATGGAGAGGTAGGCGAGGTGGGCAGGGGGCGCCACCTTACTCTGCTCAGCTCCCTGAGGGAGAGAGAGAGAGACAGAGACAGAGAGAGAGATCCCTGACCTCTGAGTCTCTGCCTCCACCGCTGGCTGGTGCCAACTCACGCGCCATCCCACTTCCAGCCATCACCCCCACGCCTGCCCCGGGGCCAGCCCCACCACAGAGAGGCCGGTTGGTTCCTGCTCACCTCTGTGCCGTCCCTTCCCGACCTGACCCCAGTGCAGGGGATAAGCTTCAGACAAGTCTTTCCATGTCCCTCTGCATGACAATAGACTTCCTCCCCTCTCCCATTCCACAGGCCCACCCGGGACATCCACCTTTGTCATTAGCTCAGGAGAGGATGCAAGATGAGAATCTCTGCTATTGTGTGGGGAGACTCAGTTTCCCGGGTTTCCCCCATGGACACATGTTCTTCAGCTGGGTCTGATTTTCTCCAGACAAGCTGTCTTGGGAAGGATTTGGCCAGCCCTAAGAACCTGAAGGGAAAGGGCGGAGGGGGGTTCTCTCTCTGCCCCCGACAGCCCCGAGCTGGGTCGGTCCCTCAGACCCGGCCAGGGGCAGCCCATCCCCCGGCGCCCTTCCCCGGGGCATCCAAGGGCAGGCTCGGCGCCAGCCCCACCCCGCTCACCACTGCCCGACCATCGTCCTCCCTCGGGGGGCCTGCGCAGGACAGGGACCCGGCTGTGGGAGGCCTCCAGATCTCAGGCCTGGCACACCGTTTACCAGACTGCTTCCTCCTCTGACGGGGGCCCAGCACACGCCCCAGGAGACTTGGCAGCCGCCCCCAGGGCTCTAGCCTCTGGAACTCGTCCCCTTGGAAGGGGCCTGGCCCAGGTGCCAGGTTCGGCTGGTCGGCCAGCCTCCTTTGGAGAAAGCAGGCAAGCCGAGCCAGGCTTGCAGTGGCCCTGGCGTGACACCTGCCACCTCAGGCAGAGGGCCTCCCGCGTGCCCTCCATGGCGGGTTTCTCCCCGGAGCCGTGGCCTGGGCACTAGGAAGGCCGGGCCTCCCCGACTCCCGGGAGGAGGGGCTAGCCCACTTGCGCCCTGGCCCCCAAACCCTCTGGTGCCATCTGCCTGTCTCGGCACTTCTGACTCCACAGAGCCTTTCCTACATCTGGGCTGCCTGCCGTGGCAAAGTGCAGGCGTGGGGTGAGGCCATGGCTTTGTCTTTCCAGGAAAAAATGAGCCCCTGGCCGAAGCAGCAGGCCCAGGCAGAGCCTTGAGCTTGAAGCCCAGTAGGTCTGTGGCCCTCAGGGCCAGAGCCATGCTTTCAAGGCAGGGAAGCGGCCTGCAAGCTGAGTGGGAGTGGGGGAGGGGAGGGAGACAGCTGAAGCCGAGTCCAGAAGGGCGGCGATGGAAGAGCTGCAGCTGGGTCAGAGCCTGGAGGGAGGGCGGGGCCTTCACTGAGGACCCCCCCCCCCCGCCGAGGCCAGCCCTAGGCCCCGGCGGTCGCGCATACGCCCTTGGCCTGTGCGGTTTGTGGGGGGTTGAACCCAAGCCCGCAGGGCTCCCGGAGCGGCCAGAGAAAGAAGGGCCCATGGAGAGGTAGGCGAGGTGGGCAGGGGGCGCCACCTTACTCTGCTCAGCTCCCTGAGGGAGAGAGAGAGAGACAGAGACAGAGAGAGAGATCCCTGACCTCTGAGTCTCTGCCTCCACCGCTGGCTGGTGCCAACTCACGCGCCATCCCACTTCCAGCCATCACCCCCACGCCTGCCCCGGGGCCAGCCCCACCACAGAGAGGCCGGTTGGTTCCTGCTCACCTCTGTGCCGTCCCTTCCCGACCTGACCCCAGTGCAGGGGATAAGCTTCAGACAAGTCTTTCCATGTCCCTCTGCATGACAATAGACTTCCTCCCCTCTCCCATTCCACAGGCCCACCCGGGACATCCACCTTTGTCATTAGCTCAGGAGAGGATGCAAGATGAGAATCTCTGCTATTGTGTGGGGGACTCAGTTTCCCGGGTTTCCCCCATGGACACATGTTCTTCAGCTGGGTCTGATTTTCTCCAGACAAGCTGTCTTGGGAAGGATTTGGCCAGCCCTAAGAACCTGAAGGGAAAGGGCGGAGGGGGGTTCTCTCTCTGCCCCCGACAGCCCCGAGCTGGGTCGGTCCCTCAGACCCGGCCAGGGGCAGCCCATCCCCCGGCGCCCTTCCCCGGGGCATCCAAGGGCAGGCTCGGCGCCAGCTCCACCCCGCTCGCCACTGCCCGACCATCGTCCTCCCTCGGGGGGGCCTGGGCAGGACAGGGACCCGGCTGTGGGAGGCCTCCAGATCTCAGGCCTGGCACACCGTTTACCAGGCTGCTTCCTCCTCTGACGGGGGCCCAGCACACGCCCCAGGAGACTTGGCAGCCGCCCCCAGGGCTCTAGCCTCTGGAACTCGTCCCCTTGGAAGGGGCCTGGCCCAGGTGCCAGGTTCGGCTGGTCGGCCAGCCTCCTTTGGAGAAAGCAGGCAAGCCGAGCCAGGCTTGCAGTGCACCCTGGCGTGACACCTGCCACCTCAGGCAGAGGGCCTCCTGCGTGCCCTCCATGGCGGGTTTCTCCCCGGAGCCGTGGCCTGGGCACTAGGAAGGCCGGGCCTCCCCGACTCCCGGGAGGAGGGGCTAGCCCACTTGCGCCCTGGCCCCCAAACCCTCTGGTGCCATCTGCCTGTCTCGGCACTTCTGACTCCACAGAGCCTTTCCTACATCTGGGCTGCCTGCCGTGGCAAAGTGCAGGCGTGGGGTGAGGCCATGGCTTTGTCTTTCCAGGAAAAAATGAGCCCCTGGCCGAAGCAGCAGGCCCAGGCAGAGCCTTGAGCTTGAAGCCCAGTAGGTCTGTGGCCCTCAGGGCCAGAGCCATGCTTTCAAGGCAGGGAAGCGGCCTGCAAGCTGAGTGGGAGTGGGGGAGGGGAGGGAGACAGATGAAGCCGAGTCCAGAAGGGCGGCGATGGAAGAGCTGCAGCTGGGTCAGAGCCTGGAGGGAGGGCGGGGCCTTCACTGAGGACCCCCCCCCCCCCCCGCCGAGGCCAGCCCTAGGCCCCGGCGGTCGCGCATACGCCCTTGGCCTGTGCGGTGTGTGGGGGGTTGAACCCAAGCCCGCAGGGCTCCCGGAGCGGCCAGAGAAAGAAGGGCCCATGGAGAGGTAGGCGAGGTGGGCAGGGGGCGCCACCTTACTCTGCTCAGCTCCCTGAGGGAGAGAGAGAGAGACAGAGACAGAGAGAGAGATCCCTGACCTCTGAGTCTCTGCCTCCACCGCTGGCTGGTGCCAACTCACGCGCCATCCCACTTCCAGCCATCACCCCCACGCCTGCCCCGGGGCCAGCCCCACCACAGAGAGGCCGGTTGGTTCCTGCTCACCTCTGTGCCGTCCCTTCCCGACCTGACCCCAGTGCAGGGGATAAGCTTCAGACAAGTCTTTCCATGTCCCTCTGCATGACAATAGACTTCCTCCCCTCTCCCATTCCACAGGCCCACCCGGGACATCCACCTTTGTCATTAGCTCAGGAGAGGATGCAAGATGAGAATCTCTGCTATTGTGTGGGGAGACTCAGTTTCCCGGGTTTCCCCCATGGACACATGTTCTTCAGCTGGGTCTGATTTTCTCCAGACAAGCTGTCTTGGGAAGGATTTGGCCAGCCCTAAGAACCTGAAGGGAAAGGGCGGAGGGGGGTTCTCTCTCTGCCCCCGACAGCCCCGAGCTGGGTCGGTCCCTCAGACCCGGCCAGGGGCAGCCCATCCCCCGGCGCCCTTCCCCGGGGCATCCAAGGGCAGGCTCGGCGCCAGCCCCACCCCGCTCGCCACTGCCCGACCATCGTCCTCCCTCGGGGGGCCTGGGCAGGACAGGGACCCGGCTGTGGGAGGCCTCCAGATCTCAGGAATGGCACACCGTTTACCAGGCTGCTTCCTCCTCTGACGGGGGCCCAGCACACGCCCCAGGAGACTTGGCAGCCGCCCCCAGGGCTCTAGCCTCTGGAACTCGTCCCCTTGGAAGGGGCCTGGCCCAGGTGCCAGGTTCGGCTGGTCGGCCAGCCTCCTTTGGAGAAAGCAGGCAAGCCGAGCCAGGCTTGCAGTGCACCCTGGCGTGACACCTGCCACCTCAGGCAGAGGGCCTCCTGCGTGCCCTCCATGGCGGGTTTCTCCCCGGAGCCGTGGCCTGGGCACTAGGAAGGCCGGGCCTCCCCGACTCCCGGGAGGAGGGGCTAGCCCACTTGCGCCCTGGCCCCCAAACCCTCTGGTGCCATCTGCCTGTCTCGGCACTTCTGACTCCACAGAGCCTTTCCTACATCTGGGCTGCCTGCCGTGGCAAAGTGCAGGCGTGGGGTGAGGCCATGGCTTTGTCTTTCCAGGAAAAAATGAGCCCCTGGCCGAAGCAGCAGGCCCAGGCAGAGCCTTGAGCTTGAAGCCCAGTAGGTCTGTGGCCCTCAGGGCCAGAGCCATGCTTTCAAGGCAGGGAAGCGGCCTGCAAGCTGAGTGGGAGTGGGGGAGGGGAGGGAGACAGCTGAAGCCGAGTCCAGAAGGGCGGCGATGGAAGAGCTGCAGCTGGGTCAGAGCCTGGAGGGAGGGCGGGGCCTTCACTGAGGACCCCCCCCCCCCCCGCCGAGGCCAGCCCTAGGCCCCGGCGGTCGCGCATACGCCCTTGGCCTGTGCGGTGTGTGGGGGGTTGAACCCAAGCCCGCAGGGCTCCCGGAGCGGCCAGAGAAAGAAGGGCCCATGGAGAGGTAGGCGAGGTGGGCAGGGGGCGCCACCTTACTCTGCTCAGCTCCCTGAGGGAGAGAGAGAGAGACAGAGACAGAGAGAGAGATCCCTGACCTCTGAGTCTCTGCCTCCATCGCTGGCTGGTGCCAACTCACGCGCCATCCCACTTCCAGCCATCACCCCCACGCCTGCCCCGGGGCCAGCCCCACCACAGAGAGGCCGGTTGGTTCCTGCTCACCTCTGTGCCGTCCCTTCCCGACCTGACCCCAGTGCAGGGGATAAGCTTCAGACAAGTCTTTCCATGTCCCTCTGCATGACAATAGACTTCCTCCCCTCTCCCATTCCACAGGCCCACCCGGGACATCCACCTTTGTCATTAGCTCAGGAGAGGATGCAAGATGAGAATCTCTGCTATTGTGTGGGGAGACTCAGTCTCCCGGGTTTCCCCCATGGACACATGTTCTTCAGCTGGGTCTGATTTTCTCCAGACAAGCTGTCTTGGGAAGGATTTGGCCAGCCCTAAGAACCTGAAGGGAAAGGGCGGAGGGGGGTTCTCTCTCTGCCCCCGACAGCCCCGAGCTGGGTCGGTCCCTCAGACCCGGCCAGGGGCAGCCCATCCCCCGGCGCCCTTCCCCGGGGCATCCAAGGGCAGGCTCGGCGCCAGCTCCACCCCGCTCGCCACTGCCCGACCATCGTCCTCCCTCGGGGGGCCTGGGCAGGACAGGGACCCGGCTGTGGGAGGCCTCCAGATCTCAGGCCTGGCACACCGTTTACCAGGCTGCTTCCTCCTCTGACGGGGGCCCAGCACACGCCCCAGGAGACTTGGCAGCCGCCCCCAGGGCTCTAGCCTCTGGAACTCGTCCCCTTGGAAGGGGCCTGGCCCAGGTGCCAGGTTCGGCTGGTCGGCCAGCCTCCTTTGGAGAAAGCAGGCAAGCCGAGCCAGGCTTGCAGTGGCCCTGGCGTGACACCTGCCACCTCAGGCAGAGGGCCTCCCGCGTGCCCTCCATGGCGGGTTTCTCCCCGGAGCCGTGGCCTGGGCACTAGGAAGGCCGGGCCTCCCCGACTCCCGGGAGGAGGGGCTAGCCCACTTGCGCCCTGGCCCCCAAACCCTCTGGTGCCATCTGCCTGTCTCGGCACTTCTGACTCCACAGAGCCTTTCCTACATCTGGGCTGCCTGCCGTGGCAAAGTGCAGGCGTGGGGTGAGGCCATGGCTTTGTCTTTCCAGGAAAAAATGAGCCCCTGGCCGAAGCAGCAGGCCCAGGCAGAGCCTTGAGCTTGAAGCCCAGTAGGTCTGTGGCCCTCAGGGCCAGAGCCATGCTTTCAAGGCAGGGAAGCGGCCTGCAAGCTGAGTGGGAGTGGGGGAGGGGAGGGAGACAGCTGAAGCCGAGTCCAGAAGGGCGGCGATGGAAGAGCTGCAGCTGGGTCAGAGCCTGGAGGGAGGGCGGGGCCTTCACTGAGGACCCCCCCCCCCCCGAGGCCAGCCCTAGGCCCCGGCGGTCGCGCATGCGCCCTTGGCCTGTGCGGTGTGTGGGGGGTTGAACCCAAGCCCGCAGGACTCCCGGAGCGGCCAGAGAATGAAGGGCCCATGGAGAGGTAGGCGAGGTGGGCAGGGGGCGCCACCTTACTCTGCTCAGCTCCCTGAGGGAGAGAGAGAGAGACAGAGACAGAGAGAGAGATCCCTGACCTCTGAGTCTCTGCCTCCACCGCTGGCTGGTGCCAACTCACGCGCCATCCCACTTCCAGCCATCACCCCCACGCCTGCCCCGGGGCCAGCCCCACCACAGAGAGGCCGGTTGGTTCCTGCTCACCTCTGTGCCGTCCCTTCCCGACCTGACCCCAGTGCAGGGGATAAGCTTCAGACAAGTCTTTCCATGTCCCTCTGCATGACAATAGACTTCCTCCCCTCTCCCATTCCACAGGCCCACCCGGGACATCCACCTTTGTCATTAGCTCAGGAGAGGATGCAAGATGAGAATCTCTGCTATTGTGTGGGGAGACTCAGTTTCCCGGGTTTCCCCCATGGACACATGTTCTTCAGCTGGGTCTGATTTTCTCCAGACAAGCTGTCTTGGGAAGGATTTGGCCAGCCCTAAGAACCTGAAGGGAAAGGGCGGAGGGGGGTTCTCTCTCTGCCCCCGACAGCCCCGAGCTGGGTCGGTCCCTCAGACCCGGCCAGGGGCAGCCCATCCCCCGGCGCCCTTCCCCGGGGCATCCAAGGGCAGGCTCGGCGCCAGCCCCACCCCGCTCGCCACTGCCCGACCATCGTCCTCCCTCGGGGGGCCTGGGCAGGACAGGGACCCGGCTGTGGGAGGCCTCCAGATCTCAGGAATGGCACACCGTTTACCAGGCTGCTTCCTCCTCTGACGGGGGCCCAGCACACGCCCCAGGAGACTTGGCAGCCGCCCCCAGGGCTCTAGCCTCTGGAACTCGTCCCCTTGGAAGGGGCCTGGCCCAGGTGCCAGGTTCGGCTGGTCGGCCAGCCTCCTTTGGAGAAAGCAGGCAAGCCGAGCCAGGCTTGCAGTGCACCCTGGCGTGACACCTGCCACCTCAGGCAGAGGGCCTCCTGCGTGCCCTCCATGGCGGGTTTCTCCCCGGAGCCGTGGCCTGGGCACTAGGAAGGCCGGGCCTCCCCGACTCCCGGGAGGAGGGGCTAGCCCACTTGCGCCCTGGCCCCCAAACCCTCTGGTGCCATCTGCCTGTCTCGGCACTTCTGACTCCACAGAGCCTTTCCTACATCTGGGCTGCCTGCCGTGGCAAAGTGCAGGCGTGGGGTGAGGCCATGGCTTTGTCTTTCCAGGAAAAAATGAGCCCCTGGCCGAAGCAGCAGGCCCAGGCAGAGCCTTGAGCTTGAAGCCCAGTAGGTCTGTGGCCCTCAGGGCCAGAGCCATGCTTTCAAGGCAGGGAAGCGGCCTGCAAGCTGAGTGGGAGTGGGGGAGGGGAGGGAGACAGCTGAAGCCGAGTCCAGAAGGGCGGCGATGGAAGAGCTGCAGCTGGGTCAGAGCCTGGAGGGAGGGCGGGGCCTTCACTGAGGACCCCCCCCCCCCCGCCGAGGCCAGCCCTAGGCCCCGGCGGTCGCGCATACGCCCTTGGCCTGTGCGGTGTGTGGGGGGTTGAACCCAAGCCCGCAGGGCTCCCGGAGCGGCCAGAGAAAGAAGGGCCCATGGAGAGGTAGGCGAGGTGGGCAGGGGGCGCCACCTTACTCTGCTCAGCTCCCTGAGGGAGAGAGAGAGAGACAGAGACAGAGAGAGAGATCCCTGACCTCTGAGTCTCTGCCTCCACCGCTGGCTGGTGCCAACTCACGCGCCATCCCACTTCCAGCCATCACCCCCACGCCTGCCCCGGGGCCAGCCCCACCACAGAGAGGCCGGTTGGTTCCTGCTCACCTCTGTGCCGTCCCTTCCCGACCTGACCCCAGTGCAGGGGATAAGCTTCAGACAAGTCTTTCCATGTCCCTCTGCATGACAATAGACTTCCTCCCCTCTCCCATTCCACAGGCCCACCCGGGACATCCACCTTTGTCATTAGCTCAGGAGAGGATGCAAGATGAGAATCTCTGCTATTGTGTGGGGAGACTCAGTTTCCCGGGTTTCCCCCATGGACACATGTTCTTCAGCTGGGTCTGATTTTCTCCAGACAAGCTGTCTTGGGAAGGATTTGGCCAGCCCTAAGAACCTGAAGGGAAAGGGCGGAGGGGGGTTCTCTCTCTGCCCCCGACAGCCCCGAGCTGGGTCGGTCCCTCAGACCCGGCCAGGGGCAGCCCATCCCCCGGCGCCCTTCCCCGGGGCATCCAAGGGCAGGCTCGGCGCCAGCCCCACCCCGCTCGCCACTGCCCGACCATCGTCCTCCCTCGGGGGGCCTGGGCAGGACAGGGACCCGGCTGTGGGAGGCCTCCAGATCTCAGGAATGGCACACCGTTTACCAGGCTGCTTCCTCCTCTGACGGGGGCCCAGCACACGCCCCAGGAGACTTGGCAGCCGCCCCCAGGGCTCTAGCCTCTGGAACTCGTCCCCTTGGAAGGGGCCTGGCCCAGGTGCCAGGTTCGGCTGGTCGGCCAGCCTCCTTTGGAGAAAGCAGGCAAGCCGAGCCAGGCTTGCAGTGCACCCTGGCGTGACACCTGCCACCTCAGGCAGAGGGCCTCCTGCGTGCCCTCCATGGCGGGTTTCTCCCCGGAGCCGTGGCCTGGGCACTAGGAAGGCCGGGCCTCCCCGACTCCCGGGAGGAGGGGCTAGCCCACTTGCGCCCTGGCCCCCAAACCCTCTGGTGCCATCTGCCTGTCTCGGCACTTCTGACTCCACAGAGCCTTTCCTACATCTGGGCTGCCTGCCGTGGCAAAGTGCAGGCGTGGGGTGAGGCCATGGCTTTGTCTTTCCAGGAAAAAATGAGCCCCTGGCCGAAGCAGCAGGCCCAGGCAGAGCCTTGAGCTTGAAGCCCAGTAGGTCTGTGGCCCTCAGGGCCAGAGCCATGCTTTCAAGGCAGGGAAGCGGCCTGCAAGCTGAGTGGGAGTGGGGGAGGGGAGGGAGACAGCTGAAGCCGAGTCCAGAAGGGCGGCGATGGAAGAGCTGCAGCTGGGTCAGAGCCTGGAGGGAGGGCGGGGCCTTCACTGAGGACCCCCCCCCCCCCGCCGAGGCCAGCCCTAGGCCCCGGCGGTCGCGCATACGCCCTTGGCCTGTGCGGTGTGTGGGGGGTTGAACCCAAGCCCGCAGGGCTCCCGGAGCGGCCAGAGAAAGAAGGGCCCATGGAGAGGTAGGCGAGGTGGGCAGGGGGCGCCACCTTACTCTGCTCAGCTCCCTGAGGGAGAGAGAGAGAGACAGAGACAGAGAGAGAGATCCCTGACCTCTGAGTCTCTGCCTCCACCGCTGGCTGGTGCCAACTCACGCGCCATCCCACTTCCAGCCATCACCCCCACGCCTGCCCCGGGGCCAGCCCCACCACAGAGAGGCCGGTTGGTTCCTGCTCACCTCTGTGCCGTCCCTTCCCGACCTGACCCCAGTGCAGGGGATAAGCTTCAGACAAGTCTTTCCATGTCCCTCTGCATGACAATAGACTTCCTCCCCTCTCCCATTCCACAGGCCCACCCTGGACATCCACCTTTGTCATTAGCTCAGGAGAGGATGCAAGATGAGAATCTCTGCTATTGTGTGGGGAGACTCAGTTTCCCGGGTTTCCCCCATGGACACATGTTCTTCAGCTGGGTCTGATTTTCTCCAGACAAGCTGTCTTGGGAAGGATTTGGCCAGCCCTAAGAACCTGAAGGGAAAGGGCGGAGGGGGGTTCTCTCTCTGCCCCCGACAGCCCCGAGCTGGGTCGGTCCCTCAGACCCGGCCAGGGGCAGCCCATCCCCCGGCGCCCTTCCCCGGGGCATCCAAGGGCAGGCTCGGCGCCAGCCCCACCCCGCTCGCCACTGCCCGACCATCGTCCTCCCTCGGGGGGCCTGGGCAGGACAGGGACCCGGCTGTGGGAGGCCTCCAGATCTCAGGAATGGCACACCGTTTACCAGGCTGCTTCCTCCTCTGACGGGGGCCCAGCACACGCCCCAGGAGACTTGGCAGCCGCCCCCAGGGCTCTAGCCTCTGGAACTCGTCCCCTTGGAAGGGGCCTGGCCCAGGTGCCAGGTTCGGCTGGTCGGCCAGCCTCCTTTGGAGAAAGCAGGCAAGCCGAGCCAGGCTTGCAGTGCACCCTGGCGTGACACCTGCCACCTCAGGCAGAGGGCCTCCTGCGTGCCCTCCATGGCGGGTTTCTCCCCGGAGCCGTGGCCTGGGCACTAGGAAGGCCGGGCCTCCCCGACTCCCGGGAGGAGGGGCTAGCCCACTTGCGCCCTGGCCCCCAAACCCTCTGGTGCCATCTGCCTGTCTCGGCACTTCTGACTCCACAGAGCCTTTCCTACATCTGGGCTGCCTGCCGTGGCAAAGTGCAGGCGTGGGGTGAGGCCATGGCTTTGTCTTTCCAGGAAAAAATGAGCCCCTGGCCGAAGCAGCAGGCCCAGGCAGAGCCTTGAGCTTGAAGCCCAGTAGGTCTGTGGCCCTCAGGGCCAGAGCCATGCTTTCAAGGCAGGGAAGCGGCCTGCAAGCTGAGTGGGAGTGGGGGAGGGGAGGGAGACAGCTGAAGCCGAGTCCAGAAGGGCGGCGATGGAAGAGCTGCAGCTGGGTCAGAGCCTGGAGGGAGGGCGGGGCCTTCACTGAGGACCCCCCCCCCCCGCCGAGGCCAGCCCTAGGCCCCGGCGGTCGCGCATACGCCCTTGGCCTGTGCGGTGTGTGGGGGGTTGAACCCAAGCCCGCAGGGCTCCCGGAGCGGCCAGAGAAAGAAGGGCCCATGGAGAGGTAGGCGAGGTGGGCAGGGGGCGCCACCTTACTCTGCTCAGCTCCCTGAGGGAGAGAGAGAGAGACAGAGACAGAGAGAGAGATCCCTGACCTCTGAGTCTCTGCCTCCACCGCTGGCTGGTGCCAACTCACGCGCCATCCCACTTCCAGCCATCACCCCCACGCCTGCCCCGGGGCCAGCCCCACCACAGAGAGGCCGGTTGGTTCCTGCTCACCTCTGTGCCGTCCCTTCCCGACCTGACCCCAGTGCAGGGGATAAGCTTCAGACAAGTCTTTCCATGTCCCTCTGCATGACAATAGACTTCCTCGCCTCTCCCATTCCACAGGCCCACCCGGGACATCCACCTTTGTCATTAGCTCAGGAGAGGATGCAAGATGAGAATCTCTGCTATTGTGTGGGGAGACTCAGTTTCCCGGGTTTCCCCCATGGACACATGTTCTTCAGCTGGGTCTGATTTTCTCCAGACAAGCTGTCTTGGGAAGGATTTGGCCAGCCCTAAGAACCTGAAGGGAAAGGGCGGAGGGGGGTTCTCTCTCTGCCCCCGACAGCCCCGAGCTGGGTCGGTCCCTCAGACCCGGCCAGGGGCAGCCCATCCCCCGGCGCCCTTCCCCGGGGCATCCAAGGGCAGGCTCGGCGCCAGCTCCACCCCGCTCGCCACTGCCCGACCATCGTCCTCCCTCGGGGGGCCTGGGCAGGACAGGGACCCGGCTGTGGGAGGCCTCCAGATCTCAGGCCTGGCACACCGTTTACCAGGCTGCTTCCTCCTCTGACGGGGGCCCAGCACACGCCCCAGGAGACTTGGCAGCCGCCCCCAGGGCTCTAGCCTCTGGAACTCGTCCCCTTGGAAGGGGCCTGGCCCAGGTGCCAGGTTCGGCTGGTCGGCCAGCCTCCTTTGGAGAAAGCAGGCAAGCCGAGCCAGGCTTGCAGTGGCCCTGGCGTGACACCTGCCACCTCAGGCAGAGGGCCTCCCGCGTGCCCTCCATGGCGGGTTTCTCCCCGGAGCCGTGGCCTGGGCACTAGGAAGGCCGGGCCTCCCCGACTCCCGGGAGGAGGGGCTAGCCCACTTGCGCCCTGGCCCCCAAACCCTCTGGTGCCATCTGCCTGTCTCGGCACTTCTGACTCCACAGAGCCTTTCCTACATCTGGGCTGCCTGCCGTGGCAAAGTGCAGGCGTGGGGTGAGGCCATGGCTTTGTCTTTCCAGGAAAAAATGAGCCCCTGGCCGAAGCAGCAGGCCCAGGCAGAGCCTTGAGCTTGAAGCCCAGTAGGTCTGTGGCCCTCAGGGCCAGAGCCATGCTTTCAAGGCAGGGAAGCGGCCTGCAAGCTGAGTGGGAGTGGGGGAGGGGAGGGAGACAGCTGAAGCCGAGTCCAGAAGGGCGGCGATGGAAGAGCTGCAGCTGGGTCAGAGCCTGGAGGGAGGGCGGGGCCTTCACTGAGGACCCCCCCCCCCGCCGAGGCCAGCCCTAGGCCCCGGTGGTCGCGCATGCGCCCTTGGCCTGTGCGGTGTGTGGGGGGTTGAACCCAAGCCCACAGGGCTCCCGGAGCGGCCAGAGAAAGAAGGGCCCATGGAGAGGTAGGCGAGGTGGGCAGGGGGCGCCACCTTACTCTGCTCAGCTCCCTGAGGGAGAGAGAGAGAGACAGAGACAGAGAGAGAGATCCCTGACCTCTGAGTCTCTGCCTCCACCGCTGGCTGGTGCCAACTCACGCGCCATCCCACTTCCAGCCATCACCCCCACGCCTGCCCCGGGGCCAGCCCCACCACAGAGAGGCCGGTTGGTTCCTGCTCACCTCTGTGCCGTCCCTTCCCGACCTGACCCCAGTGCAGGGGATAAGCTTCAGACAAGTCTTTCCATGTCCCTCTGCATGACAATAGACTTCCTCCCCTCTCCCATTCCACAGGCCCACCCGGGACATCCACCTTTGTCATTAGCTCAGGAGAGGATGCAAGATGAGAATCTCTGCTATTGTGTGGGGAGACTCAGTTTCCCGGGTTTCCCCCATGGACACATGTTCTTCAGCTGGGTCTGATTTTCTCCAGACAAGCTGTCTTGGGAAGGATTTGGCCAGCCCTAAGAACCTGAAGGGAAAGGGCGGAGGGGGGTTCTCTCTCTGCCCCCGACAGCCCCGAGCTGGGTCGGTCCCTCAGACCTGGCCAGGGGCAGCCCATCCCCCGGCGCCCTTCCCCGGGGCATCCAAGGGCAGGCTCGGCGCCAGCTCCACCCCGCTCGCCACTGCCCGACCATCGTCCTCCCTCGGGGGGCCTGGGCAGGACAGGGACCCGGCTGTGGGAGGCCTCCAGATCTCAGGCCTGGCACACCGTTTACCAGGCTGCTTCCTCCTCTGACGGGGGCCCAGCACACGCCCCAGGAGACTTGGCAGCCGCCCCCAGGGCTCTAGCCTCTGGAACTCGTCCCCTTGGAAGGGGCCTGGCCCAGGTGCCAGGTTCGGCTGGTCGGCCAGCCTCCTTTGGAGAAAGCAGGCAAGCCGAGCCAGGCTTGCAGTGGCCCTGGCGTGACACCTGCCACCTCAGGCAGAGGGCCTCCCGCGTGCCCTCCATGGCGGGTTTCTCCCCGGAGCCGTGGCCTGGGCACTAGGAAGGCTGGGCCTCCCCGGCTCCCGGGAGGAGGGGCTAGCCCACTTGCGCCCTGGCCCCCAAACCCTCTGGTGCCATCTGCCTGTCTCGGCACTTCTGACTCCACAGAGCCTTTCCTACATCTGGGCTGCCTGCCGTGGCAAAGTGCAGGCGTGGGGTGAGGCCATGGCTTTGTCTTTCCAGGAAAAAATGAGCCCCTGGCCGAAGCAGCAGGCCCAGGCAGAGCCTTGAGCTTGAAGCCCAGTAGGTCTGTGGCCCTCAGGGCCAGAGCAATGCTTTCAAGGCAGGGAAGCGGCCTGCAAGCTGAGTGGGAGTGGGGGAGGGGAGGGAGACAGCTGAAGCCGAGTCCAGAAGGGCGGCGATGGAAGAGCTGCAGCTGGGTCAGAGCCTGGAGGGAGGGCGGGGCCTTCACTGAGGACCCCCCCCCCCCCCCCCGAGGCCAGCCCTAGGCCCCGGCGGTCGCGCATGCGCCCTTGGCCTGTGCGGTGTGTGGGGGGTTGAACCCAAGCCCGCAGGGCTCCCGGAGCGGCCAGAGAAAGAAGGGCCCATGGAGAGGTAGGCGAGGTGGGCAGGGGGCGCCACCTTACTCTGCTCAGCTCCCTGAGGGAGAGAGAGAGAGACAGAGACAGAGAGAGAGATCCCTGACCTCTGAGTCTCTGCCTCCACCGCTGGCTGGTGCCAACTCACGCGCCATCCCACTTCCAGCCATCACCCCCACGCCTGCCCCGGGGCCAGCCCCACCACAGAGAGGCCGGTTGGTTCCTGCTCACCTCTGTGCCGTCCCTTCCCGACCTGACCCCAGTGCAGGGGATAAGCTTCAGACAAGTCTTTCCATGTCCCTCTGCATGACAATAGACTTCCTCCCCTCTCCCATTCCACAGGCCCACCCAGGACATCCACATTTGTCATTAGCTCAGGAGAGGATGCAAGATGAGAATCTCTGCTATTGTGTGGGGAGACTCAGTTTCCCGGGTTTTCCCCATGGACACATGTTCTTGAGCAGGGTCTGATTTTCTCCAGACAACCTGGCTTGCTAAGGAATTGGCCAGCCCTAAGAACCTGAAGAGAAAGGGCGGATGGGGATTCTCTCTCTGCCCCCGACAGCCCCGAGCTGGGTCGGTCCCTCAGACCCGGCCTAGGGCAGCCCATCCCCCGGGCCCTTCCCCGGGGCATCCAAGGGCAGGCTCGGCGCCAGCCCCACCCCGCTCGCCACTGCCACGACCATCGTCCTCCCTCGGGGGGCCTGGGCAGGACAGGACCCGGGTGTGGGATGCCTCCAGATCTCAGGTCTGGCACACAGTTTACCAGGCTGCTTCCTCCTCTGACGGGGGCCCAACACACCCCCCAGGAGACTTGGCAGCCGCCCCCAGGGCTCTAGCCTCTGGAACTCGTCCCCTTGGAAGGGGTCTGGCCCAGGTGCCAGGTTCGGCTGGTCGGCCAGCCTCCTCTTGGGAAAGCAGGCAAGCCGAGCCAGGCTTGCAGTGGCCCTGGCTTGACACCTGCGACCTCAGGCAGAGGGCCGCCCGGGTGCCCTCCATGGCGGATTTCTCCCCGGATCCGTGGCCTGGGCACTAGGAAGGCCGGGCCTCCCCGACTCCCGGGAGGAGGGGCTAGCCCCGTTGCGCCCTGGCCCCCAAAGCCTGCGGTGCCATCTGCCTGTCTCGGCACTTCTGACTCCACAGAGCCTTTCCTACACCTGGGCTCCCTGCCGTGGCAAAGTGCAGGCGTGGGGTGAGGCCATGGCTTTGTCTTTCCAGGAAAAAATGAGCCCCTGGCCGAAGCAGCAGGCCCAGGCAGAGCCTTGAGCTTGAAGCCCAGTAGGTCTGTGGCCCTCAGGGCCAGAGCAATGCTTTCAAGGCAGGGAAGCGGCCTGCAAGCTGAGTGGGAGTGGGGGAGGGGAGGGAGACAGCTGAAGCCAAGTCAAGAAGGGCGGCGATGGAAGAGCTGCAGCTGGGTCAGAGCCTGGAGGGAGGGCGGGGCCTTCACTGAGGACCCCCCCCCGAGGCCAGCCCTAGGCCCCGGCGGTCGCGCATGCGCCCTTGGCCTGTGCGGTGTGTGGGGGGTTGAACCCAAGCCCGCAGGGCTCCCGGAGCGGCCAGAGAATGAAGGGCCCATGGAGAGGTAGGCGAGGTGGGCAGGGGGCGCCACCTTACTCTGCTCAGCTCCCTGAGGGAGAGAGAGAGAGACAGAGACAGAGAGAGAGATCCCTGACCTCTGAGTCTCTGCCTCCACCGCTGGCTGGTGCCAACTCACGCGCCATCCCACTTCCAGCCATCACCCCCACGCCTGCCCCGGGGCCAGCCCCACCACAGAGAGGCCGGTTGGTTCCTGCTCACCTCTGTGCCGTCCCTTCCCGACCTGACCCCAGTGCAGGGGATAAGCTTCAGACAAGTCTTTCCATGTCCCTCTGCATGACAATAGACTTCCTCCCCTCTCCCATTCCACAGGCCCACCCGGGACATCCACCTTTGTCATTAGCTCAGGAGAGGATGCAAGATGAGAATCTCTGCTATTGTGTGGGGAGACTCAGTTTCCCGGGTTTCCCCCATGGACACATGTTCTTCAGCTGGGTCTGATTTTCTCCAGACAAGCTGTCTTGGGAAGGATTTGGCCAGCCCTAAGAACCTGAAGGGAAAGGGCGGAGGGGGGTTCTCTCTCTGCCCCCGACAGCCCCGAGCTGGGTCGGTCCCTCAGACCCGGCCAGGGGCAGCCCATCCCCCGGCGCCCTTCCCCGGGGCATCCAAGGGCAGGCTCGGCGCCAGCCCCACCCCGCTCGCCACTGCCCGACCATCGTCCTCCCTCGGGGGGCCTGGGCAGGACAGGGACCCGGCTGTGGGAGGCCTCCAGATCTCAGGCCTGGCACACCGTTTACCAGGCTGCTTCCTCCTCTGACGGGGGCCCAGCACACGCCCCAGGAGACTTGGCAGCCGCCCCCAGGGCTCTAGCCTCTGGAACTCGTCCCCTTGGAAGGGGCCTGGCCCAGGTGCCAGGTTCGGCTGGTCGGCCAGCCTCCTTTGGAGAAAGCAGGCAAGCCGAGCCAGGCTTGCAGTGGCCCTGGCGTGACACCTGCCACCTCAGGCAGAGGGCCTCCCGCGTGCCCTCCATGGCGGGTTTCTCCCCGGAGCCGTGGCCTGGGCACTAGGAAGGCCGGGCCTCCCCGACTTCCGGGAGGAGGGGCTAGCCCACTTGCGCCCTGGCCCCCAAAGCCTGCGGTGCCATCTGCCTGTCTCGGCACTTCTGACTCCACAGAGCCTTTCCTACACCTGGGCTGCCTGCCGTGGCAAAGTGCAGGCGTGGGGTGAGGCCATGGCTTTGTCTTTCCAGGAAAAAATGAGCCCCTGGCCGAAGCAGCAGGCCCAGGCAGAGCCTTGAGCTTGAAGCCCAGTAGGTCTGTGGCCCTCAGGGCCAGAGCAATGCTTTCAAGGCAGGGAAGCGGCCTGCAAGCTGAGTGGGAGTGGGGGAGGGGAGGGAGACAGCTGAAGCCGAGTCCAGAAGGGCGGCGATGGAAGAGCTGCAGCTGGGTCAGAGCCTGGAGGGAGGGCGGGGCCTTCACTGAGGACCCCCCCGCCCCCCGAGGCCAGCCCTAGGCCCCGGCGGTCGCGCATACGCCCTTGGCCTGTGCGGTGTGTGGGGGGTTGAACCCAAGCCCGCAGGGCTCCCGGAGCGGCCAGAGAAAGAAGGGCCCATGGAGAGGTAGGCGAGGTGGGCAGGGGGCGCCACCTTACTCTCCTCAGCTCCCTGAGGGAGAGAGACAGAGACAGAGACAGAGAGAGAGATCCCTGACCTCTGAGTCTCTGCCTCCACCGCTGGCTGGTGCCAACTCACGCGCCATCCCACTTCCAGCCATCACCCCCACGCCTGCCCCGGGGCCAGCCCCACCACAGAGAGGCCGGTTGGTTCCTGCTCACCTCTGTGCCGTCCCTTCCCGACCTGACCCCAGTGCAGGGGATAAGCTTCAGACAAGTCTTTCCATGTCCCTCTGCATGACAATAGACTTCCTCCCCTCTCCCATTCCACAGGCCCACCCAGGACATCCACATTTGTCATTAGCTCAGGAGAGGATGCAAGATGAGAATCTCTGCTATTGTGTGGGGAGACTCAGTTTCCCGGGTTTTCCCCATGGACACATGTTCTTGAGCAGGGTCTGATTTTCTCCAGACAACCTGGCTTGCTAAGGAATTGGCGAGCCCTAAGAACCTGAAGAGAAAAGGCGGATGGGGATTCTCTCTCTGCCCCCGACAGCCCCGAGCTGGGTCGGTCCCTCAGACCCGGCCAAGGGCAGCCCATCACCCGGGCCCTTCCCCGGGGCATCCAAGGGCAGGCTCGGCGCCAGCCCCACCCCGCTCGCCACTGCCACGACCATCGTCCTCCCTCGGGGGGCCTGGGCAGGACAGGACCCGGGTGTGGGATGCCTCCAGATCTCAGGTCTGGCACACCGTTTACCAGGCTGCTTCCTCCTCTGACGGGGGCCCAACACACCCCCCAGGAGACTTGGCAGCCGCCCCCAGGGCTCTAGCCTCTGGAACTCGTCCCCTTGGAAGGGGTCTGGCCCAGGTGCCAGGTTCGGCTGGTCGGCCAGCCTCCTCTTGGGAAAGCAGGCAAGCCGAGCCAGGCTTGCAATGGCCCTGGCGTGACACCTGCGACCTCAGGCAGAGGGCCGCCCGGGTGCCCTCCATGGCGGATTTCTCCCCGGATCCGTGGCCTGGGCACTAGGAAGGCCGGGCCTCCCAAACTCCCGGGAGGAGTGGCTAGCCCCGTTGCGCCCTGGCCCCCAAAGCCTGCGGTGCCATCTGCCTGTCTCGGCACTTCTGACTCCACAGAGCCTTTCCTACACCTGGGCTGCCTGCCGTGGCAAAGTGCAGGCGTGGGGTGAGGCCATGGCTTTGTCTTTCCAGGAAAAAATGAGCCCCTGGCCGAAGCAGCAGGCCCAGGCAGAGCCTTGAGCTTGAAGCCCAGTAGGTCTGTGGCCCTCAGGGCCAGAGCAATGCTTTCAAGGCAGGGAAGCGGCCTGCAAGCTGAGTGGGAGTGGGGGAGGGGAGGGAGACAGCTGAAGCCGAGTCCAGAAGGGCGGCGATGGAAGAGCTGCAGCTGGGTCAGAGCCTGGAGGGAGGGCGGGGCCTTCACTGAGGACCCCCCCCCCCCGAGGCCAGCCCTAGGCCCCGGCGGTCGCGCATGCGCCCTTGGCCTGTGCGGTGTGTGGGGGGTTGAACCCAAGCCCGCAGGACTCCCGGAGCGGCCAGAGAATGAAGGGCCCATGGAGAGGTAGGCGAGGTGGGCAGGGGGCGCCACCTTACTCTGCTCAGCTCCCTGAGGGAGAGAGAGAGAGACAGAGACAGAGAGAGAGATCCCTGACCTCTGAGTCTCTGCCTCCACCGCTGGCTGGTGCCAACTCACGCGCCATCCCACTTCCAGCCATCACCCCCACGCCTGCCCCGGGGCCAGCACCACCACAGAGAGGCCGGTTGGTTCCTGCTCACCTCTGTGCCGTCCCTTCCCGACCTGACCCCAGTGCAGGGGATAAGCTTCAGACAAGTCTTTCCATGTCCCTCTGCATGACAATAGACTTCCTCCCCTCTCCTATTCCACAGGCCCACCCGGGACATCCACCTTTGTCATTAGCTCAGGAGAGGATGCAAGATGAGAATCTCTGCTATTGTGTGGGGAGACTCAGTTTCCCGGGTTTCCCCCATGGACACATGTTCTTCAGCTGGGTCTGATTTTCTCCAGACAAGCTGTCTTGGGAAGGATTTGGCCAGCCCTAAGAACCTGAAGGGAAAGGGCGGAGGGGGGTTCTCTCTCTGCCCCCGACAGCCCCGAGCTGGGTCGGTCCCTCAGACCCGGCCAGGGGCAGCCCATCCCCCGGCGCCCTTCCCCAGGGCATCCAAGGGCAGGCTCGGCGCCAGCCCCACCCCGCTCGCCACTGCCCGACCATCGTCCTCCCTCGGGGGGCCTGGGCAGGACAGGGAACCGGCTGTGGGAGGCCTCCAGATCTCAGGCCTGGCACACCGTTTACCAGGCTGCTTCCTCCTCTGACGGGGGCCCAGCACACGCCCCAGGAGACTTGGCAGCCGCCCCCAGGGCTCTATCCTCTGGAACTCGTCCCCTTGGAAGGGGCCTGGCCCAGGTGCCAGGTTCGGCTGGTCGGCCAGCCTCCTTTGGAGAAAGCAGGCAAGCCGAGCCAGGCTTGCAGTGGCCCTGGCGTGACACCTGCCACCTCAGGCAGAGGGCCTCCCGCGTGCCCTCCATGGCGGGTTTCTCCCCGGAGCCGTGGCCTGGGCACTAGGAAGGCCGGGCCTCCCCGACTCCCGGGAGGAGGGGCTAGCCCACTTGCGCCCTGGCCCCCAAAGCCTGCGGTGCCATCTGCCTGTCTCGGCACTTCTGACTCCACAGAGCCTTTCCTACACCTGGGCTGCCTGCCGTGGCAAAGTGCAGGCGTGGGGTGAGGCCATGGCTTTGTCTTTCCAGGAAAAAATGAGCCCCTGGCCGAAGCAGCAGGCCCAGGCAGAGCCTTGAGCTTGAAGCCCAGTAGGTCTGTGGCCCTCAGGGCCAGAGCAATGCTTTCAAGGCAGGGAAGCGGCCTGCAAGCTGAGTGGGAGTGGGGGAGGGGAGGGAGACAGCTGAAGCCGAGTCCAGAAGGGCGGCGATGGAAGAGCTGCAGCTGGGTCAGAGCCTGGAGGGAGGGCGGGGCCTTCACTGAGGACCCCCCCGCCCCCCGAGGCCAGCCCTAGGCCCTGGTAGTCACGCATGCGCCCTTGGCCTGTGCGGTGTGTGGGGGGTTGAACCCAAGCCCGCAGGGCTCCCGGAGCGGCCAGAGAAAGAAGGGCCCATGGAGAGGTAGGCGAGGTGGGCAGGGGGCGCCACCTTACTCTCCTCAGCTCCCTGAGGGAGAGAGACAGAGACAGAGACAGAGAGAGAGATCCCTGACCTCTGAGTCTCTGCCTCCACCGCTGGCTGGTGCCAACTCACGCGCCATCCCACTTCCAGCCATCACCCCCACGCCTGCCCCGGGGCCAGCCCCACCACAGAGAGGCCGGTTGGTTCCTGCTCACCTCTGTGCCGTCCCTTCCCGACCTGACCCCAGTGCAGGGGATAAGCTTCAGACAAGTCTTTCCATGTCCCTCTGCATGACAATAGACTTCCTCCCCTCTCCCATTCCACAGGCCCACCCAGGACATCCACATTTGTCATTAGCTCAGGAGAGGATGCAAGATGAGAATCTCTGCTATTGTGTGGGGAGACTCAGTTTCCCGGGTTTTCCCCATGGACACATGTTCTTGAGCAGGGTCTGATTTTCTCCAGACAACCTGGCTTGCTAAGTAATTGGCCAGCCCTAAGAACCTGAAGAGAAAGGGCGGATGGGGATTCTCTCTCTGCCCCCGACAGCCCCGAGCTGGGTCCGTCCCTCAGACCCGGCCAAGGGCAGCCCATCCCCCGGGCCCTTCCCCGGGGCATCCAAGGGCAGGCTCGGCGCCAGCCCCACCCCGCTCGCCACTGCCACGACCATCGTCCTCCCTCGGGGGGCCTGGGCAGGACAGGACCCGGGTGTGGGATGCCTCCAGATCTCAGGTCTGGCACACAGTTTACCAGGCTGCTGCCTCCTCTGACGGGGGCCCAACACACCCCCCAGGAGACTTGGCAGCCGCCCCCAGGGCTCTAGCCTCTGGAACTCGTCCCCTTGGAAGGGGTCTGGCCCAGGTGCCAGGTTCGGCTGGTCGGCCAGCCTCCTCTTGGGAAAGCAGGCAAGCCGAGCCAGGCTTGCAGTGGCCCTGGCTTGACACCTGCGACCTCAGGCAGAGGGCCGCCCGGGTGCCCTCCATGGCGGATTTCTCCCCGGATCCGTGGCCTGGGCACTAGGAAGGCCGGGCCTCCCAAACTCCCGGGAGGAGGGGCTAGCCCCGTTGCGCCCTGGCCCCCAAAGCCTGCGGTGCCATCTGCCTGTCTCGGCACTTCTGACTCCACAGAGCCTTTCCTACACCTGGGCTGCCTGCCGTGGCAAAGTGCAGGCGTGGGGTGAGGCCATGGCTTTGTCTTTCCAGGAAAAAATGAGCCCCTGGCCGAAGCAGCAGGCCCAGGCTGAGCCTTGAGCTTGAAGCCCAGTAGGTCTGTGGCCCTCAGGGCCAGAGCAATGCTTTCAAGGCAGGGAAGCGGCCTGCAAGCTGAGTGGGAGTGGGGGAGGGGAGGGAGACAGCTGAAGCCGAGTCCAGAAGGGCGGCGATGGAAGAGCTGCAGCTGGGTCAGAGCCTGGAGGGAGGGCGGGGCCTTCACTGAGGACCCCCCCCCCCCCCCGAGGCCAGCCCTAGGCCCCGGCGGTCGCGCATGCGCCCTTGGCCTGTGCGGTGTGTGGGGGGTTGAACCCAAGCCCGCAGGACTCCCGGAGCGGCCAGAGAATGAAGGGCCCATGGAGAGGTAGGCGAGGTGGGCAGGGGGCGCCACCTTACTCTGCTCAGCTCCCTGAGGGAGAGAGAGAGAGACAGAGACAGAGAGAGAGATCCCTGACCTCTGAGTCTCTGCCTCCACCGCTGGCTGGTGCCAACTCACGCGCCATCCCACTTCCAGCCATCACCCCCACGCCTGCCCCGGGGCCAACCCCACCACAGACAGGCCGGTTGGTTCCTGCTCACCTCTGTGCCGTCCCTTCCCGACCTGACCCCAGTGCAGGGGATAAGCTTCAGACAAGTCTTTCCATGTCCCTCTGCATGACAATAGACTTCCTCCCCTCTCCCATTCCACAGGCCCACCCGGGACATCCACCTTTGTCATTAGCTCAGGAGAGGATGCAAGATGAGAATCTCTGCTATTGTGTGGGGAGACTCAGTTTCCCGGGTTTCCCCCATGGACACATGTTCTTCAGCTGGGTCTGATTTTCTCCAGACAAGCTGTCTTGGGAAGGATTTGGCCAGCCCTAAGAACCTGAAGGGAAAGGGCGGAGGGGGGTTCTCTCTCTGCCCCCGACAGCCCCGAGCTGGGTCGGTCCCTCAGACCCGGCCAGGGGCAGCCCATCCCCCGGCGCCCTTCCCCGGGGCATCCAAGGGCAGGCTCGGCGCCAGCCCCACCCCGCTCGCCACTGCCCGACCATCGTCCTCCCTCGGGGGGCCTGGGCAGGACAGGGACCCGGCTGTGGGAGGCCTCCAGATCTCAGGCCTGGCACACCGTTTACCAGGCTGCTTCCTCCTCTGACGGGGGCCCAGCACACGCCCCAGGAGACTTGGCAGCCGCCCCCAGGGCTCTAGCCTCTGGAACTCGTCCCCTTGGAAGGGGCCTGGCCCAGGTGACAGGTTCGGCTGGTCGGCCAGCCTCCTTTGGAGAAAGCAGGCAAGCCGAGCCAGGCTTGCAGTGGCCCTGGCGTGACACCTGCCACCTCAGGCAGAGGGCCTCCCGCGTGCCCTCCATGGCGGGTTTCTCCCCGGAGCCGTGGCCTGGGCACTAGGAAGGCCGGGCCTCCCCGACTCCCGGGAGGAGGGGCTAGCCCACTTGCGCCCTGGCCCCCAAAGCCTGCGGTGCCATCTGCCTGTCTCGGCACTTCTGACTCCACAGAGCCTTTCCTACACCTGGGCTGCCTGCCGTGGCAAAGTGCAGGCGTGGGGTGAGGCCATGGCTTTGTCTTTCCAGGAAAAAATGAGCCCCTGGCCGAAGCAGCAGGCCCAGGCAGAGCCTTGAGCTTGAAGCCCAGTAGGTCTGTGGCCCTCAGGGCCAGAGCAATGCTTTCAAGGCAGGGAAGCGGCCTGCAAGCTGAGTGGGAGTGGGGGAGGGGAGGGAGACAGCTGAAGCCGAGTCCAGAAGGGCGGCGATGGAAGAGCTGCAGCTGGGTCAGAGCCTGGAGGGAGGGCGGGGCCTTCACTGAGGACCCCCCCGCCCCCCGAGGCCAGCCCTAGGCCCTGGTAGTCACGCATGCGCCCTTGGCCTGTGCGGTGTGTGGGGGGTTGAACCCAAGCCCGCAGGGCTCCCGGAGCGGCCAGAGAAAGAAGGGCCCATGGAGAGGTAGGCGAGGTGGGCAGGGGGCGCCACCTTACTCTCCTCAGCTCCCTGAGGGAGAGAGAGAGAGACAGAGACAGAGAGAGAGATCCCTGACCTCTGAGTCTCTGCCTCCACCGCTGGCTGGTGCCAACTCACGCGCCATCCCACTTCCAGCCATCACCCCCACGCCTGCCCCGGGGCCAGCCCCACCACAGAGAGGCCGGTTGGTTCCTGCTCACCTCTGTGCCGTCCCTTCCCGACCTGACCCCAGTGCAGGGGATAAGCTTCAGACAAGTCTTTCCATGTCCCTCTGCATGACAATAGACTTCCTCCCCTCTCCCATTCCACAGGCCCACCCAGGACATCCACATTTGTCATTAGCTCAGGAGAGGATGCAAGATGAGAATCTCTGCTATTGTGTGGGGAGACTCAGTTTCCCGGGTTTTCCCCATGGACACATGTTCTTGAGCAGGGTCTGATTTTCTCCAGACAACCTGGCTTGCTAAGTAATTGGCCAGCCCTAAGAACCTGAAGAGAAAGGGCGGATGGGGATTCTCTCTCTGCCCCCGACAGCCCCGAGCTGGGTCGGTCCCTCAGACCCGGCCAAGGGCAGCCCATCCCCCGGGCCCTTCCCCGGGGCATCCAAGGGCAGGCTCTGCGCCAGCCCCACCCCGCTCGCCACTGCCACGACCATCGTCCTCCCTCGGGGGGCCTGGGCAGGACAGGACCCGGGTGTGGGATGCCTCCAGATCTCAGGTCTGGCACACAGTTTACCAGGCTGCTGCCTCCTCTGACGGGGGCCCAACACACCCCCCAGGAGACTTGGCAGCCGCCCCCAGGGCTCTAGCCTCTGGAACTCGTCCCCTTGGAAGGGGTCTGGCCCAGGTGCCAGGTTCGGCTGGTCGGCCAGCCTCCTCTTGGGAAAGCAGGCAAGCCGAGCCAGGCTTGCAGTGGCCCTGGCTTGACACCTGCGACCTCAGGCAGAGGGCCGCCCGGGTGCCCTCCATGGCGGATTTCTCCCCGGATCCGTGGCCTGGGCACTAGGAAGGCCGGGCCTCCCAAACTCCCGGGAGGAGGGGCTAGCCCCGTTGCGCCCTGGCCCCCAAAGCCTGCGGTGCCATCTGCCTGTCTCGGCACTTCTGACTCCACAGAGCCTTTCCTACACCTGGGCTGCCTGCCGTGGCAAAGTGCAGGCGTGGGGTGAGGCCATGGCTTTGTCTTTCCAGGAAAAAATGAGCCCCTGGCCGAAGCAGCAGGCCCAGGCTGAGCCTTGAGCTTGAAGCCCAGTAGGTCTGTGGCCCTCAGGGCCAGAGCAATGCTTTCAAGGCAGGGAAGCGGCCTGCAAGCTGAGTGGGAGTGGGGGAGGGGAGGGAGACAGCTGAAGCCAAGTCCAGAAGGGCGGCGATGGAAGAGCTGCAGCTGGGTCAGAGCCTGGAGGGAGGGCGGGGCCTTCACTGAGGACCCCCCCGCCCCCCGAGGCCAGCCCTAGGCCCCGGCAGTCACGCATGCGCCCTTGGCCTGTGCGGTGTGTGGGGGGTTGAACCCAAGCCCGCAGGGCTCCCGGAGCGGCCAGAGAAAGAAGGGCCCATGGAGAGGTAGGCGAGGTGGGCAGGGGGCGCCACCTTACTCTGCTCAGCTCCCTGAGGGAGAGAGAGAGAGACAGAGACAGAGAGAGAGATCCCTGACCTCTGAGTCTCTGCCTCCACCGCTGGCTGGTGCCAACTCACGCGCCATCCCACTTCCAGCCATCACCCCCACGCCTGCCCCGGGGCCAGCCCCACCACAGAGAGGCCGGTTGGTTCCTGCTCACCTCTGTGCCGTCCCTTCCCGACCTGACCCCAGTGCAGGGGATAAGCTTCAGACAAGTCTTTCCATGTCCCTCTGCATGACAATAGACTTCCTCCCCTCTCCCATTCCACAGGCCCACCCGGGACATCCACCTTTGTCATTAGCTCAGGAGAGGATGCAAGATGAGAATCTCTGCTATTGTGTGGGGAGACTCAGTTTCCCGGGTTTCCCCCATGGACACATGTTGTTTAGCTGGGTCTGATTTTCTCCAGACAAGCTGTCTTGGGAAGGATTTGGCCAGCCCTAAGAACCTGAAGGGAAAGGGCGGAGGGGGGTTCTCTCTCTGCCCCCGACAGCCCCGAGCTGGGTCGGTCCCTCAGACCCGGCCAGGGGCAGCCCATCCCCCGGCGCCCTTCCCCGGGGCATCCAAGGGCAGGCTCGGCGCCAGCCCCACCCCGCTCGCCACTGCCCGACCATCGTCCTCCCTCGGGGGCCTGGGCAGGACAGGGACCCGGCTGTGGGAGGCCTCCAGATCTCAGGCCTGGCACACCGTTTACCAGGCTGCTTCCTCCTCTGACGGGGGCCCAGCACACGCCCCAGGAGACTTGGCAGCCGCCCCCAGGGCTCTATCCTCTGGAACTCGTCCCCTTGGAAGGGGCCTGGCCCAGGTGCCAGGTTCGGCTGGTCGGCCAGCCTCCTTTGGAGAAAGCAGGCAAGCCGAGCCAGGCTTGCAGTGGCCCTGGCGTGACACCTGCCACCTCAGGCAGAGGGCCTCCCGCGTGCCCTCCATGGCGGGTTTCTCCCCGGAGCCGTGGCCTGGGCACTTGGAAGGCCGGGCCTCCCCGACTCCCGGGAGGAGGGGCTAGCCCACTTGCGCCCTGGCCCCCAAAGCCTGCGGTGCCATCTGCCTGTCTCGGCACTTCTGACTCCACAGAGCCTTTCCTACACCTGGGCTGCCTGCCGTGGCAAAGTGCAGGCGTGGGGTGAGGCCATGGCTTTGTCTTTCCAGGAAAAAATGAGCCCCTGGCCGAAGCAGCAGGCCCAGGCAGAGCCTTGAGCTTGAAGCCCAGTAGGTCTGTGGCCCTCAGGGCCAGAGCAATGCTTTCAAGGCAGGGAAGCGGCCTGCAAGCTGAGTGGGAGTGGGGGAGGGGAGGGAGACAGCTGAAGCCGAGTCCAGAAGGGCGGCGATGGAAGAGCTGCAGCTGGGTCAGAGCCTGGAGGGAGGGCGGGGCCTTCACTGAGGACCCCCCCGCCCCCCGAGGCCAGCCCTAGGCCCCGGCAGTCACGCATGCGCCCTTGGCCTGTGCGGTGTGTGGGGGGTTGAACCCAAGCCCGCAGGGCTCCCGGAGCGGCCAGAGAAAGAAGGGCCCATGGAGAGGTAGGCGAGGTGGGCAGGGGGCGCCACCTTACTCTCCTCAGCTCCCTGAGGGAGAGAGACAGAGACAGAGACAGAGAGAGAGATCCCTGACCTCTGAGTCTCTGCCTCCACCGCTGGCTGGTGCCAACTCACGCGCCATCCCACTTCCAGCCATCACCCCCACGCCTGCCCCGGGGCCAGCCCCACCACAGAGAGGCCGGTTGGTTCCTGCTCACCTCTTTGCTGTCCCTTCCCGACCTGACCCCAGTGCAGGGGATAAGCTTCAGACAAGTCTTTCCATGTCCCTCTGCATGACAATAGACTTCCTCCCCTCTCCCATTCCACAGGCCCACCCAGGACATCCACATTTGTCATTAGCTCAGGAGAGGATGCAAGATGAGAATCTCTGCTATTGTGTGGGGAGACTCAGTTTCCCGGGTTTTCCCCATGGACACATGTTCTTGAGCAGGGTCTGATTTTCTCCAGACAACCTGGCTTGCTAAGGAATTGGCCAGCCCTAAGAACCTGAAGAGAAAGGGCGGATGGGGATTCTCTCTCTGCCCCCGACAGCCCCGAGCTGGGTCGGTCCCTCAGACCCGGCCAAGGGCAGCCCATCCCCCGGGCCCTTCCCCGGGGCATCCAAGGGCAGGCTCGGCGCCAGCCCCACCCCGCTCGCCACTGCCACGACCATCGTCCTCCCTCGGGGGGCCTGGGCAGGACAGGACCCGGGTGTGGGATGCCTCCAGATCTCAGGTCTGGCACACAGTTTACCAGGCTGCTTCCTCCTCTGACGGGGGCCCAACACACCCCCCAGGAGACTTGGCAGCCGCCCCCAGGGCTCTAGCCTCTGGAACTCGTCCCCTTGGAAGGGGTCTGGCCCAGGTGCCAGGTTCGGCTGGTCGGCCAGCCTCCTCTTGGGAAAGCAGGCAAGCCGAGCCAGGCTTGCAGTGGCCCTGGCTTGACACCTGCGACCTCAGGCAGAGGGCCGCCCGGGTGCCCTCCATGGCGGATTTCTCCCCGGATCCGTGGCCTGGGCACTAGGAAGGCCGGGCCTCCCAAACTCCCGGGAGGAGGGGCTAGCCCCGTTGCGCCCTGGCCCCCAAAGCCTGCGGTGCCATCTGCCTGTCTCGGCACTTCTGACTCCACAGAGCCTTTCCTACACCTGGGCTGCCTGCCGTGGCAAAGTGCAGGCGTGGGGTGAGGCCATGGCTTTGTCTTTCCAGGAAAAAATGAGCCCCTGGCCGAAGCAGCAGGCCCAGGCAGAGCCTTGAGCTTGAAGCCCAGTAGGTCTGTGGCCCTCAGGGCCAGAGCAATGCTTTCAAGGCAGGGAAGCGGCCTGCAAGCTGAGTGGGAGTGGGGGAGGGGAGTGAGACAGCTGAAGCCGAGTCCAGAAGGGCGGCGATGGAAGAGCTGCAGCTGGGTCAGAGCCTGGAGGGAGGGCGGGGCCTTCACTGAGGACCCCCCCCCCCCGAGGCCAGCCCTAGGCCCCGGCGGTCGCGCATACGCCCTTGGCCTGTGCGGTGTGTGGGGGGTTGAACCCAAGCCCGCAGGGCTCCCGGAGCGGCCAGAGAAAGAAGGGCCCATGGAGAGGTAGGCGAGGTGGGCAGGGGGCGCCACCTTACTCTGCTCAGCTCCCTGAGGGAGAGAGAGAGAGACAGAGACAGAGAGAGAGATCCCTGACCTCTGAGTCTCTGCCTCCACCGCTGGCTGGTGCCAACTCACGCGCCATCCCACTTCCAGCCATCACCCCCACGCCTGCCCCGGGGCCAACCCCACCACAGACAGGCCGGTTGGTTCCTGCTCACCTCTGTGCCGTCCCTTCCCGACCTGACCCCAGTGCAGGGGATAAGCTTCAGACAAGTCTTTCCATGTCCCTCTGCATGACAATAGACTTCCTCCCCTCTCCCATTCCACAGGCCCACCCGGGACATCCACCTTTGTCATTAGCTCAGGAGAGGATGCAAGATGAGAATCTCTGCTATTGTGTGGGGAGACTCAGTTTCCCGGGTTTCCCCCATGGACACATGTTCTTCAGCTGGGTCTGATTTTCTCCAGACAAGCTGTCTTGGGAAGGATTTGGCCAGCCCTAAGAACCTGAAGGGAAAGGGCGGAGGGGGGTTCTCTCTCTGCCCCCGACAGCCCCGAGCTGGGTCGGTCCCTCAGACCCGGCCAGGGGCAGCCCATCCCCCGGCGCCCTTCCCCGGGGCATCCAAGGGCAGGCTCGGCGCCAGCCCCACCCCGCTCGCCACTGCCCGACCATCGTCCTCCCTCGGGGGGCCTGGGCAGGACAGGGACCCGGCTGTGGGAGGCCTCCAGATCTCAGGCCTGGCACACCGTTTACCAGGCTGCTTCCTCCTCTGACGGGGGCCCAGCACACGCCCCAGGAGACTTGGCAGCCGCCCCCAGGGCTCTAGCCTCTGGAACTCGTCCCCTTGGAAGGGGCCTGGCCCAGGTGACAGGTTCGGCTGGTCGGCCAGCCTCCTTTGGAGAAAGCAGGCAAGCCGAGCCAGGCTTGCAGTGGCCCTGGCGTGACACCTGCCACCTCAGGCAGAGGGCCTCCCGCGTGCCCTCCATGGCGGGTTTCTCCCCGGAGCCGTGGCCTGGGCACTAGGAAGGCCGGGCCTCCCCGACTCCCGGGAGGAGGGGCTAGCCCACTTGCGCCCTGGCCCCCAAAGCCTGCGGTGCCATCTGCCTGTCTCGGCACTTCTGACTCCACAGAGCCTTTCCTACACCTGGGCTGCCTGCCGTGGCAAAGTGCAGGCGTGGGGTGAGGCCATGGCTTTGTCTTTCCAGGAAAAAATGAGCCCCTGGCCGAAGCAGCAGGCCCAGGCAGAGCCTTGAGCTTGAAGCCCAGTAGGTCTGTGGCCCTCAGGGCCAGAGCAATGCTTTCAAGGCAGGGAAGCGGCCTGCAAGCTGAGTGGGAGTGGGGGAGGGGAGGGAGACAGCTGAAGCCGAGTCCAGAAGGGCGGCGATGGAAGAGCTGCAGCTGGGTCAGAGCCTGGAGGGAGGGCGGGGCCTTCACTGAGGACCCCCCCGCCCCCCGAGGCCAGCCCTAGGCCCTGGTAGTCACGCATGCGCCCTTGGCCTGTGCGGTGTGTGGGGGGTTGAACCCAAGCCCGCAGGGCTCCCGGAGCGGCCAGAGAAAGAAGGGCCCATGGAGAGGTAGGCGAGGTGGGCAGGGGGCGCCACCTTACTCTCCTCAGCTCCCTGAGGGAGAGAGAGAGAGACAGAGACAGAGAGAGAGATCCCTGACCTCTGAGTCTCTGCCTCCACCGCTGGCTGGTGCCAACTCACGCGCCATCCCACTTCCAGCCATCACCCCCCACGCCTGCCCCGGGGCCAGCCCCACCACAGAGAGGCCGGTTGGTTCCTGCTCACCTCTGTGCCGTCCCTTCCCGACCTGACCCCAGTGCAGGGGATAAGCTTCAGACAAGTCTTTCCATGTCCCTCTGCATGACAATAGACTTCCTCCCCTCTCCCATTCCACAGGCCCACCCAGGACATCCACATTTGTCATTAGCTCAGGAGAGGATGCAAGATGAGAATCTCTGCTATTGTGTGGGGAGACTCAGTTTCCCGGGTTTTCCCCATGGACACATGTTCTTGAGCAGGGTCTGATTTTCTCCAGACAACCTGGCTTGCTAAGTAATTGGCCAGCCCTAAGAACCTGAAGAGAAAGGGCGGATGGGGATTCTCTCTCTGCCCCCGACAGCCCCGAGCTGGGTCGGTCCCTCAGACCCGGCCAAGGGCAGCCCATCCCCCGGGCCCTTCCCCGGGGCATCCAAGGGCAGGCTCTGCGCCAGCCCCACCCCGCTCGCCACTGCCACGACCATCGTCCTCCCTCGGGGGGCCTGGGCAGGACAGGACCCGGGTGTGGGATGCCTCCAGATCTCAGGTCTGGCACACAGTTTACCAGGCTGCTGCCTCCTCTGACGGGGGCCCAACACACCCCCCAGGAGACTTGGCAGCCGCCCCCAGGGCTCTAGCCTCTGGAACTCGTCCCCTTGGAAGGGGTCTGGCCCAGGTGCCAGGTTCGGCTGGTCGGCCAGCCTCCTCTTGGGAAAGCAGGCAAGCCGAGCCAGGCTTGCAGTGGCCCTGGCTTGACACCTGCGACCTCAGGCAGAGGGCCGCCCGGGTGCCCTCCATGGCGGATTTCTCCCCGGATCCGTGGCCTGGGCACTAGGAAGGCCGGGCCTCCCAAACTCCCGGGAGGAGGGGCTAGCCCCGTTGCGCCCTGGCCCCCAAAGCCTGCGGTGCCATCTGCCTGTCTCGGCACTTCTGACTCCACAGAGCCTTTCCTACACCTGGGCTGCCTGCCGTGGCAAAGTGCAGGCGTGGGGTGAGGCCATGGCTTTGTCTTTCCAGGAAAAAATGAGCCCCTGGCCGAAGCAGCAGGCCCAGGCTGAGCCTTGAGCTTGAAGCCCAGTAGGTCTGTGGCCCTCAGGGCCAGAGCAATGCTTTCAAGGCAGGGAAGCGGCCTGCAAGCTGAGTGGGAGTGGGGGAGGGGAGGGAGACAGCTGAAGCCAAGTCCAGAAGGGCGGCGATGGAAGAGCTGCAGCTGGGTCAGAGCCTGGAGGGAGGGCGGGGCCTTCACTGAGGACCCCCCCGCCCCCCGAGGCCAGCCCTAGGCCCCGGCAGTCACGCATGCGCCCTTGGCCTGTGCGGTGTGTGGGGGGTTGAACCCAAGCCCGCAGGGCTCCCGGAGCGGCCAGAGAAAGAAGGGCCCATGGAGAGGTAGGCGAGGTGGGCAGGGGGCGCCACCTTACTCTGCTCAGCTCCCTGAGGGAGAGAGAGAGAGACAGAGACAGAGAGAGAGATCCCTGACCTCTGAGTCTCTGCCTCCACCGCTGGCTGGTGCCAACTCACGCGCCATCCCACTTCCAGCCATCACCCCCACGCCTGCCCCGGGGCCAGCCCCACCACAGAGAGGCCGGTTGGTTCCTGCTCACCTCTGTGCCGTCCCTTCCCGACCTGACCCCAGTGCAGGGGATAAGCTTCAGACAAGTCTTTCCATGTCCCTCTGCATGACAATAGACTTCCTCCCCTCTCCCATTCCACAGGCCCACCCGGGACATCCACCTTTGTCATTAGCTCAGGAGAGGATGCAAGATGAGAATCTCTGCTATTGTGTGGGGAGACTCAGTTTCCCGGGTTTCCCCCATGGACACATGTTGTTTAGCTGGGTCTGATTTTCTCCAGACAAGCTGTCTTGGGAAGGATTTGGCCAGCCCTAAGAACCTGAAGGGAAAGGGCGGAGGGGGGTTCTCTCTCTGCCCCCGACAGCCCCGAGCTGGGTCGGTCCCTCAGACCCGGCCAGGGGCAGCCCATCCCCCGGCGCCCTTCCCCGGGGCATCCAAGGGCAGGCTCGGCGCCAGCCCCACCCCGCTCGCCACTGCCCGACCATCGTCCTCCCTCGGGGGCCTGGGCAGGACAGGGACCCGGCTGTGGGAGGCCTCCAGATCTCAGGCCTGGCACACCGTTTACCAGGCTGCTTCCTCCTCTGACGGGGGCCCAGCACACGCCCCAGGAGACTTGGCAGCCGCCCCCAGGGCTCTATCCTCTGGAACTCGTCCCCTTGGAAGGGGCCTGGCCCAGGTGCCAGGTTCGGCTGGTCGGCCAGCCTCCTTTGGAGAAAGCAGGCAAGCCGAGCCAGGCTTGCAGTGGCCCTGGCGTGACACCTGCCACCTCAGGCAGAGGGCCTCCCGCGTGCCCTCCATGGCGGGTTTCTCCCCGGAGCCGTGGCCTGGGCACTTGGAAGGCCGGGCCTCCCCGACTCCCGGGAGGAGGGGCTAGCCCACTTGCGCCCTGGCCCCCAAAGCCTGCGGTGCCATCTGCCTGTCTCGGCACTTCTGACTCCACAGAGCCTTTCCTACACCTGGGCTGCCTGCCGTGGCAAAGTGCAGGCGTGGGGTGAGGCCATGGCTTTGTCTTTCCAGGAAAAAATGAGCCCCTGGCCGAAGCAGCAGGCCCAGGCAGAGCCTTGAGCTTGAAGCCCAGTAGGTCTGTGGCCCTCAGGGCCAGAGCAATGCTTTCAAGGCAGGGAAGCGGCCTGCAAGCTGAGTGGGAGTGGGGGAGGGGAGGGAGACAGCTGAAGCCGAGTCCAGAAGGGCGGCGATGGAAGAGCTGCAGCTGGGTCAGAGCCTGGAGGGAGGGCGGGGCCTTCACTGAGGACCCCCCCGCCCCCCGAGGCCAGCCCTAGGCCCCGGCAGTCACGCATGCGCCCTTGGCCTGTGCGGTGTGTGGGGGGTTGAACCCAAGCCCGCAGGGCTCCCGGAGCGGCCAGAGAAAGAAGGGCCCATGGAGAGGTAGGCGAGGTGGGCAGGGGGCGCCACCTTACTCTCCTCAGCTCCCTGAGGGAGAGAGACAGAGACAGAGACAGAGAGAGAGATCCCTGACCTCTGAGTCTCTGCCTCCACCGCTGGCTGGTGCCAACTCACGCGCCATCCCACTTCCAGCCATCACCCCCACGCCTGCCCCGGGGCCAGCCCCACCACAGAGAGGCCGGTTGGTTCCTGCTCACCTCTTTGCTGTCCCTTCCCGACCTGACCCCAGTGCAGGGGATAAGCTTCAGACAAGTCTTTCCATGTCCCTCTGCATGACAATAGACTTCCTCCCCTCTCCCATTCCACAGGCCCACCCAGGACATCCACATTTGTCATTAGCTCAGGAGAGGATGCAAGATGAGAATCTCTGCTATTGTGTGGGGAGACTCAGTTTCCCGGGTTTTCCCCATGGACACATGTTCTTGAGCAGGGTCTGATTTTCTCCAGACAACCTGGCTTGCTAAGGAATTGGCCAGCCCTAAGAACCTGAAGAGAAAGGGCGGATGGGGATTCTCTCTCTGCCCCCGACAGCCCCGAGCTGGGTCGGTCCCTCAGACCCGGCCAAGGGCAGCCCATCCCCCGGGCCCTTCCCCGGGGCATCCAAGGGCAGGCTCGGCGCCAGCCCCACCCCGCTCGCCACTGCCACGACCATCGTCCTCCCTCGGGGGGCCTGGGCAGGACAGGACCCGGGTGTGGGATGCCTCCAGATCTCAGGTCTGGCACACAGTTTACCAGGCTGCTTCCTCCTCTGACGGGGGCCCAACACACCCCCCAGGAGACTTGGCAGCCGCCCCCAGGGCTCTAGCCTCTGGAACTCGTCCCCTTGGAAGGGGTCTGGCCCAGGTGCCAGGTTCGGCTGGTCGGCCAGCCTCCTCTTGGGAAAGCAGGCAAGCCGAGCCAGGCTTGCAGTGGCCCTGGCTTGACACCTGCGACCTCAGGCAGAGGGCCGCCCGGGTGCCCTCCATGGCGGATTTCTCCCCGGATCCGTGGCCTGGGCACTAGGAAGGCCGGGCCTCCCAAACTCCCGGGAGGAGGGGCTAGCCCCGTTGCGCCCTGGCCCCCAAAGCCTGCGGTGCCATCTGCCTGTCTCGGCACTTCTGACTCCACAGAGCCTTTCCTACACCTGGGCTGCCTGCCGTGGCAAAGTGCAGGCGTGGGGTGAGGCCATGGCTTTGTCTTTCCAGGAAAAAATGAGCCCCTGGCCGAAGCAGCAGGCCCAGGCAGAGCCTTGAGCTTGAAGCCCAGTAGGTCTGTGGCCCTCAGGGCCAGAGCAATGCTTTCAAGGCAGGGAAGCGGCCTGCAAGCTGAGTGGGAGTGGGGGAGGGGAGTGAGACAGCTGAAGCCGAGTCCAGAAGGGCGGCGATGGAAGAGCTGCAGCTGGGTCAGAGCCTGGAGGGAGGGCGGGGCCTTCACTGAGGACCCCCCCCCCCCGAGGCCAGCCCTAGGCCCCGGCGGTCGCGCATACGCCCTTGGCCTGTGCGGTGTGTGGGGGGTTGAACCCAAGCCCGCAGGGCTCCCGGAGCGGCCAGAGAAAGAAGGGCCCATGGAGAGGTAGGCGAGGTGGGCAGGGGGCGCCACCTTACTCTGCTCAGCTCCCTGAGGGAGAGAGAGAGAGACAGAGACAGAGAGAGAGATCCCTGACCTCTGAGTCTCTGCCTCCACCGCTGGCTGGTGCCAACTCACGCGCCATCCCACTTCCAGCCATCACCCCCACGCCTGCCCCGGGGCCAGCCCCACCACAGAGAGGCCGGTTGGTTCCTGCTCACCTCTGTGCCGTCCCTTCCCGACCTGACCCCAGTGCAGGGGATAAGCTTCAGACAAGTCTTTCCATGTCCCTCTGCATGACAATAGACTTCCTCCCCTCTCCCATTCCACAGGCCTACCCAGGACATCCACATTTGTCATTAGCTCAGGAGAGGATGCAAGATGAGAATCTCTGCTATTGTGTGGGGAGACTCAGTTTCCCGGGTTTCCCCCATGGACACATGTTCTTCAGCTGGGTCTGATTTTCTCCAGACAAGCTGTCTTGGGAAGGATTTGGCCAGCCCTAAGAACCTGAAGGGAAAGGGCGGAGGGGGGTTCTCTCTCTGCCCCCGACAGCCCCGAGCTGGGTCGGTCCCTCAAACCCGGCCAGGGGCAGCCCATCCCCCGGCGCCCTTCCCCGGGGCATCCAAGGGCAGGCTCGGCGCCAGCCCCACCCCCGCTCGCCACTGCCCGACCATCGTCCTCCCTCGGGGGGCCTGGGCAGGACAGGGACCCGGCTGTGGGAGGCCTCCAGATCTCAGGCCTGGCACACCGTTTACCAGGCTGCTTCCTCCTCTGACGGGGGCCCAGCACACGCCCCAGGAGACTTGGCAGCCGCCCCCAGGGCTCTAGCCTCTGGAACTCGTCCCCTTGGAAGGGGCCTGGCCCAGGTGCCAGGTTCGGCTGGTCGGCCAGCCTCCTTTGGAGAAAGCAGGCAAGCCGAGCCAGGCTTGCAGTGGCCCTGGCGTGACACCTGCCACCTCAGGCAGAGGGCCTCCCGCGTGCCCTCCATGGCGGGTTTCTCCCCGGAGCCGTGGCCCGGGCACTAGGAAGGCCGGGCCTCCCCGACTCCCGGGAGGAGGGGCTAGCCCACTTGCGCCCTGGCCCCCAAACCCTCTGGTGCCATCTGCCTGTCTCGGCACTTCTGACTCCACAGAGCCTTTCCTACATCTGGGCTGCCTGCCGTGGCAAAGTGCAGGCGTGGGGTGAGGCCATGGCTTTGTCTTTCCAGGAAAAAATGAGCCCCTGGCCGAAGCAGCAGGCCCAGGCAGAGCCTTGAGCTTGAAGCCCAGTAGGTCTGTGGCCCTCAGGGCCAGAGCCATGCTTTCAAGGCAGTGAAGCGGCTTGCAAGCTGAGTGGGAGTGGGGGAGGGGAGGGAGACAGCTGAAGCCGAGTCCAGAAGGGCGGCGATGGAAGAGCTGCAGCTGGGTCAGAGCCTGGAGGGAGGGCGGGGCCTTCACTGAGGACCCCCCCCCCCGCCGAGGCCAGCCCTAGGCCCCGGCGTTCGCGCATGCGCCCTTGGCCTGTGCGGTGTGTGGGGGGTTGAACCCAAGCCCGCAGGGCTCCCGGAGCGGCCAGAGAAAGAAGGGCCCATGGAGAGGTAGGCGAGGTGGGCAGGGGGCGCCACCTTACTCTGCTCAGCTCCCTGAGGGAGAGAGAGAGAGACAGAGACAGAGAGAGAGATCCCTGACCTCTGAGTCTCTGCCTCCATCGCTGGCTGGTGCCAACTCACGCGCCATCCCACTTCCAGCCATCACCCCCACGCCTGCCCCGGGGCCAGCCCCACCACAGAGAGGCCGGTTGGTTCCTGCTCACCTCTGTGCCGTCCCTTCCCGACCTGACCCCAGTGCAGGGGATAAGCTTCAGACAAGTCTTTCCATGTCCCTCTGCATGACAATAGACTTCCTCCCCTCTCCCATTCCACAGGCCCACCCAGGACATCCACATTTGTCATTAGCTCAGGAGAGGATGCAAGATGAGAATCTCTGTTATTGTGTGGGGAGACTCAGTTTCCCGGGTTTTCCCCATGGACACATGTTCTTGAGCAGGGTCTGATTTTCTCCAGACAACCTGGCTTGCTAAGGAATTGGCCAGCCCTAAGAACCTGAAGAGAAAGGGCGGATGGGGATTCTCTCTCTGCCCCCGACAGCCCCGAGCTGGGTCGGTCCCTCAGACCCGGCCAAGGGCAGCCCATCCCCCGGGCCCTTCCCCGGGGCATCCAAGGGCAGGCTCGGCGCCAGCCCCACCCCGCTCGCCACTGCCACGACCATCGTCCTCCCTCGGGGGGCCTGGGCAGGACAGGACCCGGGTGTGGGATGCCTCCAGATCTCAGGTCTGGCACACAGTTTACCAGGCTGCTTCCTCCTCTGACGGGGGCCCAACACACCCCCCAGGAGACTTGGCAGCCGCCCCCAGGGCTCTAGCCTCTGGAACTCGTCCCCTTGGAAGGGGTCTGGCCCAGGTGCCAGGTTCGGCTGGTCGGCCAGCCTCCTCTTGGGAAAGCAGGCAAGCCGAGCCAGGCTTGCAGTGGCCCTGGCTTGACACCTGCGACCTCAGGCAGAGGGCCGCCCCGGGTGCCCTCCATGGCGGATTTCTCCCCGGATCCGTGGCCTGGGCACTAGGAAGGCCGGGCCTCCCAAACTCCCGGGAGGAGGGGCTAGCCCCGTTGCGCCCTGGCCCCCAAAGCCTGCGGTGCCATCTGCCTGTCTCGGCACTTCTGACTCCACAGAGCCTTTCCTACACCTGGGCTGCCTGCCGTGGCAAAGTGCAGGCGTGGGGTGAGGCCATGGCTTTGTCTTTCCAGGAAAAAATGAGCCCCTGGCCGAAGCAGCAGGCCCAGGCAGAGCCTTGAGCTTGAAGCCCAGTAGGTCTGTGGCCCTCAGGGCCAGAGCCATGCTTTCAAGGCAGGGAAGCGGCCTGCAAGCTGAGTGGGAGTGGGGGAGGGGAGGGAGACAGCTGAAGCCGAGTCCAGAAGGGCGGCGATGGAAGAGCTGCAGCTGGGTCAGAGCCTGGAGGGAGGGCGGGGCCTGCACTGAGGACCCCCCCCCCCGAGGCCAGCCCTAGGCCCCGGCGGTCGCGCATGCGCCCTTGGCCTGTGCGGTGTGTGGGGGGTTGAACCCAAGCCCGCAGGGCTCCCGGAGCGGCCAGAGAATGAAGGGCCCATGGAGAGGTAGGCGAGGTGGGCAGGGGGCGCCACCTTACTCTGCTCAGCTCCCTGAGGGAGAGAGAGAGAGACAGAGACAGAGAGAGAGATCCCTGACCTCTGAGTCTCTGCCTCCATCGCTGGCTGGTGCCAACTCACGCGCCATCCCACTTCCAGCCATCACCCCCACGCCTGCCCCGGGGCCAGCCCCACCACAGAGAGGCCGGTTGGTTCCTGCTCACCTCTGTGCCGTCCCTTCCCGACCTGACCCCAGTGCAGGGGATAAGCTTCAGACAAGTCTTTCCATGTCCCTCTGCATGACAATAGACTTCCTCCCCTCTCCCATTCCACAGGCCCACCCAGGACATCCACATTTGTCATTAGCTCAGGAGAGGATGCAAGATGAGAATCTCTGCTATTGTGTGGGGAGACTCAGTTTCCCGGGTTTTCCCCATGGACACATGTTCTTGAGCAGGGTCTGATTTTCTCCAGACAACCTGGCTTGCTAAGGAATTGGCCAGCCCTAAGAACCTGAAGAGAAAGGGCGGATGGGGATTCTCTCTCTGCCCCCGACAGCCCCGAGCTGGGTCGGTCCCTCAGACCCGGCCAAGGGCAGCCCATCCCCCGGGCCCTTCCCCGGGGCATCCAAGGGCAGGCTCGGCGCCAGCCCCACCCCGCTCGCCACTGCCACGACCATCGTCCTCCCTCGGGGGGCCTGGGCAGGACAGGACCCGGGTGTGGGATGCCTCCAGATCTCAGGTCTGGCACACAGTTTACCAGGCTGCTTCCTCCTCTGACGGGGGCCCAACACACCCCCCAGGAGACTTGGCAGCCGCCCCCAGGGCTCTAGCCTCTGGAACTCGTCCCCTTGGAAGGGGTCTGGCCCAGGTGCCAGGTTCGGCTGGTCGGCCAGCCTCCTCTTGGGAAAGCAGGCAAGCCGAGCCAGGCTTGCAGTGGCCCTGGCTTGACACCTGCGACCTCAGGCAGAGGGCCGCCCGGGTGCCCTCCATGGCGGATTTCTCCCCGGATCCGTGGCCTGGGCACTAGGAAGGCCGGGCCTCCCAAACTCCCGGGAGGAGGGGCTAGCCCCGTTGCGCCCTGGCCCCCAAAGCCTGCGGTGCCATCTGCCTGTCTCGGCACTTCTGACTCCACAGAGCCTTTCCTACACCTGGGCTGCCTGCCGTGGCAAAGTGCAGGCGTGGGGTGAGGCCATGGCTTTGTCTTTCCAGGAAAAAATGAGCCCCTGGCCGAAGCAGCAGGCCCAGGCAGAGCCTTGAGCTTGAAGCCCAGTAGGTCTGTGGCCCTCAGGGCCAGAGCCATGCTTTCAAGGCAGGGAAGCGGCCTGCAAGCTGAGTGGGAGTGGGGGAGGGGAGGGAGACAGCTGAAGCCGAGTCCAGAAGGGCGGCGATGGAAGAGCTGCAGCTGGGTCAGAGCCTGGAGGGAGGGCGGGGCCTGCACTGAGGACCCCCCCCCCCCCGAGGCCAGCCCTAGGCCCCGGCGGTCGCGCATGCGCCCTTGGCCTGTGCGGTGTGTGGGGGGTTGAACCCAAGCCCGCAGGGCTCCCGGAGCGGCCAGAGAATGAAGGGCCCATGGAGAGGTAGGCGAGGTGGGCAGGGGGCGCCACCTTACTCTGCTCAGCTCCCTGAGGGAGAGAGAGAGAGACAGAGACAGAGAGAGAGATCCCTGACCTCTGAGTCTCTGCCTCCACCGCTGGCTGGTGCCAACTCACGCGCCATCCCACTTCCAGCCATCACCCCCACGCCTGCCCCGGGGCCAGCCCCACCACAGAGAGGCCGGTTGGTTCCTGCTCACCTCTGTGCCGTCCCTTCCCGACCTGACCCCAGTGCAGGGGATAAGCTTCAGACAAGTCTTTCCATGTCCCTCTGCATGACAATAGACTTCCTCCCCTCTCCCATTCCACAGGCCCACCCGGGACATCCACCTTTGTCATTAGCTCAGGAGAGGATGCAAGATGAGAATCTCTGCTATTGTGTGGGGAGACTCAGTTTCCCGGGTTTCCCCCATGGACACATGTTCTTCAGCTGGGTCTGATTTTCTCCAGACAAGCTGTCTTGGGAAGGATTTGGCCAGCCCTAAGAACCTGAAGGGAAAGGGCGGAGGGGGGTTCTCTCTCTGCCCCCGACAGCCCCGAGCTGGGTCGGTCCCTCAGACCCGGCCAGGGGCAGCCCATCCCCCGGCGCCCTTCCCCGGGGCATCCAAGGGCAGGCTCGGCGCCAGCCCCACCCCGCTCGCCACTGCCCGACCATCGTCCTCCCTCGGGGGGCCTGGGCAGGACAGGGACCCGGCTGTGGGAGGCCTCCAGATCTCAGGCCTGGCACACCGTTTACCAGGCTGCTTCCTCCTCTGACGGGGGCCCAGCACACGCCCCAGGAGACTTGGCAGCCGCCCCCAGGGCTCTAGCCTCTGGAACTCGTCCCCTTGGAAGGGGCCTGGCCCAGGTGCCAGGTTCGGCTGGTCGGCCAGCCTCCTTTGGAGAAAGCAGGCAAGCCGAGCCAGGCTTGCAGTGGCCCTGGCGTGACACCTGCCACCTCAGGCAGAGGGCCTCCCGCGTGCCCTCCATGGCGGGTTTCTCCCCGGAGCCGTGGCCTGGGCACTAGGAAGGCCGGGCCTCCCCGACTCCCGGGAGGAGGGGCTAGCCCACTTGCGCCCTGGCCCCCAAACCCTCTGGTGCCATCTGCCTGTCTCGGCACTTCTGACTCCACAGAGCCTTTCCTACATCTGGGCTGCCTGCCGTGGCAAAGTGCAGGCGTGGGGTGAGGCCATGGCTTTGTCTTTCCAGGAAAAAATGAGCCCCTGGCCGAAGCAGCAGGCCCAGGCAGAGCCTTGAGCTTGAAGCCCAGTAGGTCTGTGGCCCTCAGGGCCAGAGCCATGCTTTCAAGGCAGGGAAGCGGCCTGCAAGCTGAGTGGGAGTGGGGGAGGGGAGGGAGACAGCTGAAGCCGAGTCCAGAAGGGCGGCGATGGAAGAGCTGCAGCTGAGTCAGAGCCTGGAGGGAGGGCGGGGCCTTCACTGAGGACCCCCCCGCCCCCCGAGGCCAGCCCTAGGCCCCGGCAGTCACGCATGCGCCCTTGGCCTGTGCGGTGTGTGGGGGGTTGAACCCAAGCCCGCAGGGCTCCCGGAGCGGCCAGAGAAAGAAGGGCCCATGGAGAGGTAGGCGAGGTGGGCAGGGGGCGCCACCTTACTCTCCTCAGCTCCCTGAGGGAGAGAGACAGAGACAGAGACAGAGAGAGAGATCCCTGACCTCTGAGTCTCTGCCTCCACCGCTGGCTGGTGCCAACTCACGCGCCATCCCACTTCCAGCCATCACCCCCACGCCTGCCCCGGGGCCAGCCCCACCACAGAGAGGCCGGTTGGTTCCTGCTCACCTCTGTGCCGTCCCTTCCCGACCTGACCCCAGTGCAGGGGATGAGCTTCAGACAAGTCTTTCCATGTCCCTCTGCATGACAATAGACTTCCTCCCCTCTCCCATTCCACAGGCCCACCCAGGACATCCACATTTGTCATTAGCTCAGGAGAGGATGCAAGATGAGAATCTCTGCTATTGTGTGGGGAGACTCAGTTTCCCGGGTTTTCCCCATGGACACATGTTCTTGAGCAGGGTCTGATTTTCTCCAGACAACCTGGCTTGCTAAGGAATTGGCCAGCCCTAAGAACCTGAAGAGAAAGGGCGGATGGGGATTCTCTCTCTGCCCCCGACAGCCCCGAGCTGGGTCGGTCCCTCAGACCCGGCCAAGGGCAGCCCATCCCCCGGGCCCTTCCCCGGGGCATCCAAGGGCAGGCTCGGCGCCAGCCCCACCCCGCTCGCCACTGCCACGACCATCGTCCTCCCTCGGGGGGCCTGGGCAGGACAGGACCCGGGTGTGGGATGCCTCCAGATCTCAGGTCTGGCACACAGTTTACCAGGCTGCTTCCTCCTCTGACGGGGGCCCAACACACCCCCCAGGAGACTTGGCAGCCGCCCCCAGGGCTCTAGCCTCTGGAACTCGTCCCCTTGGAAGGGGTCTGGCCCAGGTGCCAGGTTCGGCTGGTCGGCCAGCCTCCTCTTGGGAAAGCAGGCAAGCCGAGCCAGGCTTGCAGTGGCCCTGGCTTGACACCTGCGACCTCAGGCAGAGGGCCGCCCGGGTGCCCTCCATGGCGGATTTCTCCCCGGATCCGTGGCCTGGGCACTAGGAAGGCCGGGCCTCCCAAACTCCCGGGAGGAGGGGCTAGCCCCGTTGCGCCCTGGCCCCCAAAGCCTGCGGTGCCATCTGCCTGTCTCGGCACTTCTGACTCCACAGAGCCTTTCCTACACCTGGGCTGCCTGCCGTGGCAAAGTGCAGGCGTGGGGTGAGGCCATGGCTTTGTCTTTCCAGGAAAAAATGAGCCCCTGGCCGAAGCAGCAGGCCCAGGCAGAGCCTTGAGCTTGAAGCCCAGTAGGTCTGTGGCCCTCAGGGCCAGAGCCATGCTTTCAAGGCAGGGAAGCGGCCTGCAAGCTGAGTGGGAGTGGGGGAGGGGAGGGAGACAGCTGAAGCCGAGTCCAGAAGGGCGGCGATGGAAGAGCTGCAGCTGGGTCAGAGCCTGGAGGGAGGGCGGGGCCTTCACTGAGGACCCCCCCCCCCCGAGGCCAGCCCTAGGCCCCGGCGGTCGCGCATGCGCCCTTGGCCTGTGCGGTGTGTGGGGGGTTGAACCCAAGCCCGCAGGGCTCCCGGAGCGGCCAGAGAATGAAGGGCCCATGGAGAGGTAGGCGAGGTGGGCAGGGGGCGCCACCTTACTCTGCTCAGCTCCCTGAGGGAGAGAGAGAGAGACAGAGACAGAGAGAGAGATCCCTGACCTCTGAGTCTCTGCCTCCATCGCTGGCTGGTGCCAACTCACGCGCCATCCCACTTCCAGCCATCACCCCCACGCCTGCCCCGGGGCCAGCCCCACCACAGAGAGGCCGGTTGGTTCCTGCTCACCTCTGTGCCGTCCCTTCCCGACCTGACCCCAGTGCAGGGGATAAGCTTCAGACAAGTCTTTCCATGTCCCTCTGCATGACAATAGACTTCCTCCCCTCTCCCATTCCACAGGCCCACCCAGGACATCCACATTTGTCATTAGCTCAGGAGAGGATGCAAGATGAGAATCTCTGCTATTGTGTGGGGAGACTCAGTTTCCCGGGTTTTCCCCATGGACACATGTTCTTGAGCAGGGTCTGATTTTCTCCAGACAACCTGGCTTGCTAAGGAATTGGCCAGCCCTAAGAACCTGAAGAGAAAGGGCGGATGGGGATTCTCTCTCTGCCCCCGACAGCCCCGAGCTGGGTCGGTCCCTCAGACCCGGCCAAGGGCAGCCCATCCCCCGGGCCCTTCCCCGGGGCATCCAAGGGCAGGCTCGGCGCCAGCCCCACCCCGCTCGCCACTGCCACGACCATCGTCCTCCCTCGGGGGGCCTGGGCAGGACAGGACCCGGGTGTGGGATGCCTCCAGATCTCAGGTCTGGCACACAGTTTACCAGGCTGCTTCCTCCTCTGACGGGGGCCCAACACACCCCCCAGGAGACTTGGCAGCCGCCCCCAGGGCTCTAGCCTCTGGAACTCGTCCCCTTGGAAGGGGTCTGGCCCAGGTGCCAGGTTCGGCTGGTCGGCCAGCCTCCTCTTGGGAAAGCAGGCAAGCCGAGCCAGGCTTGCAGTGGCCCTGGCTTGACACCTGCGACCTCAGGCAGAGGGCCGCCCGGGTGCCCTCCATGGCGGATTTCTCCCCGGATCCGTGGCCTGGGCACTAGGAAGGCCGGGCCTCCCAAACTCCCGGGAGGAGGGGCTAGCCCCGTTGCGCCCTGGCCCCCAAAGCCTGCGGTGCCATCTGCCTGTCTCGGCACTTCTGACTCCACAGAGCCTTTCCTACACCTGGGCTGCCTGCCGTGGCAAAGTGCAGGCGTGGGGTGAGGCCATGGCTTTGTCTTTCCAGGAAAAAATGAGCCCCTGGCCGAAGCAGCAGGCCCAGGCAGAGCCTTGAGCTTGAAGCCCAGTAGGTGTGTGGCCCTCAGGGCCAGAGCCATGCTTTCAAGGCAGGGAAGCGGCCTGCAAGCTGAGTGGGAGTGGGGGAGGGGAGGGAGACAGCTGAAGCCGAGTCCAGAAGGGCGGCGATGGAAGAGCTGCAGCTGGGTCAGAGCCTGGAGGGAGGGCGGGGCCTTCACTGAGGACCCCCCCCCCCGAGGCCAGCCCTAGGCCCCGGCGGTCGCGCATGCGCCCTTGGCCTGTGCGGTGTGTGGGGGGTTGAACCCAAGCCCGCAGGGCTCCCGGAGCGGCCAGAGAATGAAGGGCCCATGGAGAGGTAGGCGAGGTGGGCAGGGGGCGCCACCTTACTCTGCTCAGCTCCCTGAGGGAGAGAGAGAGAGACAGAGACAGAGAGAGAGATCCCTGACCTCTGAGTCTCTGCCTCCACCGCTGGCTGGTGCCAACTCACGCGCCATCCCACTTCCAGCCATCACCCCCACGCCTGCCCCGGGGCCAGCCCCACCACAGAGAGGCCGGTTGGTTCCTGCTCACCTCTGTGCCGTCCCTTCCCGACCTGACCCCAGTGCAGGGGATAAGCTTCAGACAAGTCTTTCCATGTCCCTCTGCATGACAATAGACTTCCTCCCCTCTCCCATTCCACAGGCCCACCCGGGACATCCACCTTTGTC